>NC_046168.1:24889473-24910126 GCF_011064425.1 Rattus rattus | reverse complement strand
CCAACAGCTCTCATCCAGGGCCTTGGGGCCTCAAGAACCTTTTCCAAATCCTCTCTAAAATTTCGAGTTGCTCAATAGCCAAGTTGTATCCAGAAGACTTTCTCAGAGCTGTTCGCCCTGTCATCCGGGTCCTTTCAGTCCTTCAGGGGCCCCTCTTATACAACGTCCTGGGGCAGTGGAAGGTTGAGATAGATGACTCCTTTATAGCTCAGTACCTAGACTCATTTGTTTTCAGAATACTGACCAGTTATCAGGCTTTGCATTAACCACCACCAACTGTGAAAAAAAACTTCTCTGACCAAGATTGAAAGCAGCATAAATCTAAGTTAGAAGGCAGTTTGAAAGCAGGACTATTTAGCTAAACACCACTAGTAGGTTCTTTCTAATGTATACAACCTTCCCACACATGGGTATTTGATCAGGTTTACTGGCAGGCACACAGCCCCAGGAGCTGTGCCCAAGGATTGCTTCTTGCTGCTGAAGTGACTTCTCATGTTTATCATTACTGTATTTCTCATTTTTCTGACGTTGTGTGATTGGGCAAATAAAGTCCCTTTTTGCCTGTAGTCTGTTATGATTGATGCTTGGGTATTAGCCCAACCTATTGGGCAAATTTCCTACAGATCAACAGGCATGAAATAATGCAGTATAGATGAATTAATGATTTTATAGATTTCCTGATTTGATTCAAAGAATTTTAAAAAGTTAAGATAGTTGGCAGTAAGTTTAAGATTTGAATTAAAAATCAAAATTAGAGCATGCTTCCTCTGACCAAAAAAAAAAAGACAGCATGAAAAGGAGAACACTGGGACTTCCCGTTTCTGGCTGTACCCGGAGCTGAAGTGGTCCCACAGCTTTCTGTACCTAAATCCCATGAAGGAGAGAGTTGGACCATCAGATGTGCAGACAATCCTGAGATCTCAGGAGAGACTGCAACTTCTGCTCACATTCCTGGCCCAAGACGAACCTGCCTAGCGCCTTCTGGATACAGGAATCTAGCAGCAGTCAGCAGCAGGAACCTTCTGGTTTCTACCTGCACCCAAAACTGAACTGAATCGGTGCCACAGCTCTCTATACCCAAAATGCATGGGGGAGAGAGCTGGACTCTCAGAAGTGAGGACAATCCTGAGACCTCAGGGAAGACCTCTACTTCTGCTCACGTTCCTGGCCCAAGAGGAACCTGCCTAGTGCCCTCTGGATACTGGAAGCTAAGAGCAGACAGGGGCAGTTCCCTTCCAGTTTCAGCCTGAGCCTAGAGCTGGAAGTCAGTTGCCTGGAGCGCTGACACACCTGAGAGCAGAGGTAAGACCAACTGTTCTGCTCCAAGCGATCCACATGGAGACTTTGGGTCACACAAACCAAGAACAGCACTCTGTTCCCAGATCTGGCTGAAAGAAAACAGGTCTACAGGAGTGCTGACACACAGGCCTACAGGAGGGTCAAGCCAGTCAGAGACAGCAACACAAGCTAACACCAGAGACAACCTGATGGCTAGAGGCAAGCTCAGGAACTTAAGAAAAAGAAACCAAGACTACTTAGCATCATCAGAGCCCAGTTCTTCCACCAAAGGAAATACTGGATATCCAAACACACTGGAAAAGCAAGATTTGGATTTAAAAATCACATCTCATGATGATGATAGAGGACTTTAAGAAGGACATAACTCACTTAAATGAAAACAAGAAAACACAGGTAAATAAGTAGAAGGCGTTAAAGAGGAAACACAAAAATCCCTTAAAGAATTACAGGAAAACACAACCAAACAGGTGAAGGAATTGAACAAAACCATCCAGGATTTAAAAATGGAAATAGAAACAATAAAGAAAGCACAAGGGGAGAGAACCCTGGATATTGAAGACCTAGGAAAGAGACAAGGAGTCATAGACACAAGTATCACCAACAGACTACAAGAGATAGAAGAGAGAATATCAGGGGCAGAAGTGACCGTAGAAAGCATTGACACAACTCTCAAAGATAATGTAAGATGCAAAAAGCTCCTAGTGCAAAACATCCAGGAAATCCAGGACACAATGAGAAGATCAAACCTAAGGATAATAGGTATAGAAGAGAGTGAAGACTCCCAACTTAAAGGGCCAGTAAATATCTTCAACAAAATCATAGAAGAAAACTTCACTAACCTAAAAAAAAAGAGATGCCATAAATGTAAAAGAAGTATACAGAACTCCAAATAGATTGGACCAGAAAAGACATTCCTCCTGTCACATGACAGTCAAAACACTAAATGCACAAAACAAAGGAAGAATTTTAAAAGCAGTAATGGAAAAAGTCAAGTAACATATAACGGCAGACATTTCAAAATTACACCAGATTTCTCACCAGAGACTATGAAAACCAGAAGATCCTGGGCAGATGTCATATAGACCCAAAGAGAACACAAATGCCAACCCAGGCTACTATATCCAGCAAAACACTCAATTAACATAAATGGAGAAACCAAGATATTCCATGACAAAACCAAATTTACACAATATCTTTCTACAAATCTAGTCTTACAAAGGATAATAGATGGAAAACTCCAACAAAAGGAGTGAAACTACACCTTAGAAAAAACAAGAAAGTAATCTCTTTGCAAAGAAACCAAAAGAAGAGGGACACACAAACATAATTCCACCTCTAACAACAAAAATAACAGGAAGCAACAATCACTATTCCTTAAAATCTCTTACCATCAATGGACTCAATTCCCCAGTAAAAAGACATAGACTAACAGACTAGATACATAAAGAAGACCCAGCATTTTGCTGCATACAGGAAACACACCTCGGTAAAAAAGACAAACACTACCTCAGAGTGAAAGGCTGAAAAACAACTTTCCAAGCAAATGGTCTGTAGAAACAAGCTGGAGTTGCCATTCTAATATCGAATAAAGTTGACTTTCAACCAAAAGTTTTCAAAAAAGATAAGGAAAGACACTTATATTCATTAAAGGAAAAAATCCACCAACATGAACTCTCAATCCTAAATATCTATGCCCCAAATACAAGGGCACCTACATACGTAAAAGAGACCTTACTAAAGCTGAAAGCACACATTGCACTTCACACAATAATAGTAGGAGATTTCAACACCCCACTCTCATCAATAGACAGGTCATGGAAACAGAAATTAAACAGACATAGAGAAACTAACAGAAGTTATGAACCAAATGGATTTAACAGATATTTATAGAACATTTAATCCCAAAACAAAAGAATATATCTTCTTCTCAGCACCTCATGGTACCTTCTCCATAATTGACCATATAATCAGTCATGAAACAGGCCTCAACAGATACAAGAAGACTGAAATAATGCCATGCATCCTATCAGATCACCAGGGACTAAGGCTGGTCTTCAATAATAACAATAGCGACAGAAAGCCCACATATTCATGGAAGTTGAACAATGCTCCACTCAATGATAACTTGGTCAAGAAAGAAATAAAGAAATTAAGACTTCCTAGAATTTAGTGAAAAGGAAGGCACAAGATACCCAAACTTATGGGACAAGTGGGCTTATGAAAGCCTTGCTAAGAGGAAAACTCATAGCTCTGAGTGCCTCCAAAAAGAAATTGGAGAGAGCATACATTAGCAGCTTGACAGCACACCAAAAATCTCTAGAACAAAAAGAAGGAAATACACCCAAGAGGAGTAAAAGGCAGAAAATAATCAAACTCAGGGCTGAAATCAATCAAGTAGAAACAAAAAGGACTATACAAAGAATCAACAACACCAGGAGCTGGTTCTTTGAGAAAATGAACAAGATAGCTAAACCCTTAGCCAGACTAACCAGAGGACACAGAGAGTGTGTCCAAATTAGCAAAATCAGAAATGAAAAGGGAGACATAACAATAGAATCTGAGAAAATTCAAAAAAATCATCTAATTCTACTACAAAAGGTTATATTCAACAAGACTGGAAAATCTGGAAGAAAGGGACAATTTTCTAGACAAATACCAAGTGCTAGAGTCAAATCAGGAACACATAAATCATCTCAACAACCCCATAAAGGAATAGAAGCAGTTATTCAAAGTCTCCCAACCAAAAAGAGCCCAGGACCAGATAGGTTTAGTGCAGAATTGTATCAGACTTTCATAGAAGACCTCATACTAATACTGTCCAACCTATTCCACAAAATAGAAGCAGATGGGTCACTATCAAATTCCATCTATGAAGTCACAATTACTCTTATACCTAAACCACACAAACACCCAGCAAAGAAAGAGAACTTCAGACCAATTTCCCTTATGAATATCGACACAAAAATACTCAATAAAATCCTTGCAAACTGAATCCAAGAACACATCAAAATGATCATCCATCATGATCTAGTAGGCTTCATCCCAGGGATGCTGGGATGGTTTAATATATGGAAATCCATCAACTTAATCCACTATATAAACAAACTCAAAGAGAAAAACCACATGATCATCTCATTAGATACTGAAAAAGCATTTGACAAAATTCAACACCCTTTCATGACAAAAGTCTTGGAAAAATCAGGAATTCAAGACACATACCTAAACATAGGAAAAGCCATATACAGCAAACCAGTAGCCAACATTAAACTAAATGGAGAGAAACTTGAAGCAATCACACGAAAATCACGGACTAGACAAGGCTGTCCACTCTTTCCTTACTTATTTAATATAGTACTCGAAGTTCTAGCCAGAGCAATCAAACAGCAAATGCAGGACAAATGGATACAAATTGGAAAGGAAAAAGTCAAAATATCACTATTTGCAGATGATATGATAGTATACTTAAGTGACCCCAAAAGTTCCACTAGAGAAATACTAAGCCTGATAAACAACTTCGGCAAAGTGGCTGGGTATAAAATTAACTCAAACAAATCAGTAGCGTTCCTCTACTCAAAGGAAAAACAGACTGAGAAAGGAATTAGGGAAATGATACCTTTCACAATAGTTCCAAATAACATAAAATACCTCCAGTGTACCTCTAACCAAGCATGTGAAAGATCTGTATGACAAGAACTTCAAGTCTCTGAAGAAAGAAATTGAAGAAGACCTCAGAAGACGGAAAGACCTCCCAGGTTCATGGACTGGAAAGATTAATATAGTAAAAATGGCTATTTTGCCAAAAGCAATCTACAGATTCAATGCAATCCCCATCAAAATCTAACTCAATTCTTCACAGAGTTAGAAAGAGCAATTTGCAAATTCATTTGGAATACAAAAAACAAAAACAAACAAACAAACAAACAAACACTCCCAAAAACCCAGCATAGTGAAAACTATCCTCAACTGTAAAAGAAATTCTGGGGGAATCACCATCCCTGACCTCAAGCAGAGCAATAGTGAAAAAAACTGCATGGTACAGAGACAGGCAGGTAGATCAGTGGAATAGAATTGAAAACCCAGAAATGAACCCATACACCTATGGTCACTTAATCTTTGACAAAGGAACTAAAACCATCCAGTGGTAAAAAGATAGCATTTTCAACAAATGGTGCTGGTTCAACTGGAGGTCAACATGTAGAAGAATGCTGATCGATCCATGCTTATCACCCTGTACAAAGTTCAAGTCCAAGTGGATCAAAGACCTCCATATCAAACCAGATTCACTCAAACTAATAGAAGAAAAAGTGTGGAAAAACCTTGAACACATGTCACTGGAGAAAATTTCCTGAACAAAACACCAATGACTTATGCTCTAATATCAAGAATCAACAAATGGGACCTCATAAAACTTCAAAACTTCTGTAAGGCAAAGGACACTGTTATTAGGACAAATCGGCAACCAACAGATTTGGAAAAGATCTTTACCAATCCTTCATCTGATAGAGGGCTAATATCCAAAATATACAAAGAACTCAAGAAGTTAGACTCCGGAGAGCCAAATAACCCCATTAAAAATGGGGTACAGAGCTAAACAAAGAATTCTCAGCTGAGGAATATCAAATGGCTGAGAAGCACTTAAAGAAATGTTCAACATCCTTAGTCATCAGGGAAATGCAAATCAAAACAACCCCGAGATTCCACCTCACACCTGTCAGAATGACTAAGATCAAACACTAAGGTGACAACAGATGCTAATGAGGATGTGGAGAAAGAGGAACCCTCCTTCATTGTTGGTGGGATTGCAAACTGGTACAACCACTCTGGGTATCAGTCTGGAGGTTCCTCAGAAAATTGGACATTGCACAACCCGAGGACACAACTATACCTCTCCTTGGCATATACCCAAATGATGCTTTAACGTACAAGAAAGATACACGCTCCACTATGTTCATAGCAGCCTTATTTGTAATAGCCAGAAGCTGGAAAGAACCCAGATGCCCTCAACAGAGGAATGGATACGGAAATTCTGGTATTTCTACACAATGGAATACTACTCAGTTATCAAAAACAATGATTTCCTCAAATTAATAGGCAAATGTATGGAACTGGAAAATATCCTGAGTGAGGTAACGCAATCACAGAAACAAACAAACAAGCAAACAAAAAACAGAAAACTTCACTCACTGATAAGTGGATATTAACCCAAAAGATCGAATTACCCAAGATACAATCCACAGACCACATGAAACTTAAAAAGAAGTACAATCAAAGTGCAGATGCCCCAGTCTTTCTTAAAAGGGGGAACAAAAATATTCATAGGAGGGGATATGGAGACAAAGTTTGGAGCAGAGACTGAAGGAATCGCCATTCAGAGCCTGCTCCACCTGGGGATACAGCCCAGATATATACAGTCACCAAAACTAGATAATGTTGATGAAGCCAAGAAGTGCATGTTGACAGGAGCCTAATATAGCTGTCTCCTGAGAGGCTCAGCCAGAGCATGGCAAATACAGAGGCAAATTCTGGCAGCAAACCATTGAACTGAGAATGCGATCCCCATTGGAGGGATTAGAGAAAGGATTGAAGGAACTGGAGGGCCTTGCAACCCTATAAGAACAACAATACCAACCAACCAGAGCTCCCAAGGATGAACCACTACCCAAAGGGTACACATGAACAGACCCATGGCTCCAGCTGCGTATGTAGCAGAGGATGGTCTCATTGGGCACCAATGGGAGGAGAAGCCCTTGTACTGCCAAGTGTAGGGGAATGCCAGGAGTGAGGTGGGAAGGGGGGTTGGTTGGGAAGTGGAACACCCTTATAGAAGAAGGGGAGTGGGATGGGATAGGGGGCTTATGACTATGAAACCGGGAAAGAGAATAACATTTGAAATGTATGTAAAAAAAATATCCAATAAAAAAAAAAGAAAGAAGAAAAGGAGAACACTGAGCTTTCGTGCACCACAAGCACATAAATTGCACTAGGAAGAAAAATAGGCTTGAAACAAACTAGTGATCAAGAAAAGCATTCATTCTAGGTTAGGCCCAGGAATGAGGCCACAAATTGCACCATGATAACTAAGGCCATGAACATAAAATACTATTGCCTTGAACTTATAGTGAGCTTATGGAGCGGAAGATCAAAAGAACTACTGCTTTGAGCTTATGTCAACAATCCTGCTGCAATTCCCTCTTGCATAACATTTTATCTATGAAGTAATTCTTTTGCTTACGTAGAGAACCTTGTCTTATGGGGTATAGGACTAAAGGAAAAATACAGCTTTTGGAGTTTTTTCCATCCACTAGCTGTGTGTATATTTGTATATATGTATATAATATATGAAATGGTTAGAGCTTGCTCATTAGAGCTTGACTCTGTCCACCAAATGTGTATATATGTGCATGTGTAAGATGATTGGATCTTGCTTTGTTTCATCCAGTGTGTGTGCGCGTGTGTGTGTGTGTGTGTGTGTGTGTGTGTGTGTGTGTGTGTGTGTGTGTGATTTTATTCCCCTTCTTTCTTTTCTCTAATCTAGGACCACCATCAATGACAGCCCAGCTTCCTCTGGCTACTATAAGCTGCAATTTATGCCAGTTGCCACCAGCACTGGTTTCCTCCTCTTTCTTTCCTCCTGTTGCCTGCTACCACCAGGAGAAGCTTACACCATGGTGCCATCTGCACCAGCTTCCCCCTCCTCTCCCTCTCCTTTTAATAACTTACCACTATCAGTAGAGTGGAGGAGGAATGTCAGTTGCTATCAGGACCTACTCCAAACACTGACTCTGCACATGCTGCCTCCCTCAGTTTACCCTGTGGTGTCGAAGCTGGCATAAAAATCCAGTCAGAACATGATCAGTTACCCCTATAACCATCATGAAATTATTGCAATTGGCACATCTTGTCTAGCAGATGCTATTATGCTATGTAAGGTCAAGCACAGAGAGAGATCACTGATGTCTTTTCTCCCTCATACCACTTTGCATACCACAACCTAGCACCATGAAAGCTAGCCAGAAAGCAGAGAATTTCTTATTGATTGCAAGATTGAGTTTTCTATGTCATGCATCCTGGGTGAGTGTTGTCTTCAGCAATAGGGTTTTAATAGCTAGCTATGGTGGGCAACCAGGAACAATAGCAATAGTCTACATTTATCTTTGGGAGCCTCTGGGACCTTAAATGAGATTGCAAGATAGTAGGTTTCCATATGGCTTTTTAACACATCCTTCATTTTGGTTAATCCCTCCTTTGTTCTCCTTTATCTCCATCTCTTCATCCCGCTCAGTGCTCGAACCTCTCTCCTCTCAGTATCTGCCATGCCCACTCATGTATTTTATGATCACTTTACTTTTTCAAGTATCTTAATTCAATCATCCCCAATGGTGTGTTTCTAGCTTCCTGGCTTCTACCTGTAGTCATCACACAGACCAAGCAATTCAAAGTCGAGATCTACATATGAGAGAAAGAGAGACAAATATTTGTCCTTCTAGACCTGGGTGATGTTAATCAGTATAATTTTTTTTCAGTTCCATCCAATTTACCTGAAAAATTAATGATTTTACTTTTTTACAGCTGAATAATATTTCATTTGTACATGTACCATGTTTTTCTTATGCATTCATCGATGGGTAGACATCTAAGTTGATTCTATTCCCTAGCCATTGTGAATAGAGCAACAATGAAGAGGGAAAGTCCTTTTTGGAATATGGCTTGGATGTGGTAGAGCTGAGTCATAAGGTAGTCCACTTTCAAGTTATATTGAGAAACCCTAAACTATAATACATTTTAATATATATATAATATATATATATATTATATATATATATAAATCATTCAGCCTTAAAACTAGAAGATATACTCAGAAATTTTGCTTCTAACCTTACTCCCTCCACCCATTACACTTAACATGTGTGCATGTTTTTAATTGACATTTTCAATTAAATGTTCATTTCTGTAAATATAAGGATGTCTGTTAACAAATCTTCCATTCTTAGGCTATTTTATGGACTTTCAAGCCTTTAAGAACTACATTTTGCAAGGTCTTGGGCAATGATTCACTGGATAGATCTGGAACAGTAAGTTGAAAACCTTCAGGGTGAGACTCTCTTTGCAAGTCCCATTAAAAGCATCCAGTACACCTCAAAGTTAAAATATCAACTTTAAAAGGAATTTTGACAAAAGTGACTTAACATCATGAAAAACTTTGAGAGGTCTTATGACTTCATTTCAAGAAGTTACCCTGCTTGTGGCCCAGTGACAGAAAAACCTGGAGTTATTTGTGAAACATGAAGCAACAACTAGCAGTAAAACCTTTAGTGGCAGGAGAGCTGCTTCTTGTGAACACACACACACAGAGACACACAGACACACAGACACACACAGAGACAGACACACACAGAGACACACAGACAGATACACACAAAGACAGAGATAACACAGACAGACATAGACACACACACATACAGACAGTCAGACACACAGATACACACACAGGCACTCATACACACACACACACACACACAGACACAGGTACACACAATACAGACATACAGACACAGAGACACACACGGACAGAGACAGACATACACAAAAATACACACACATACAGACACACAGACAAAGACAGACAGACAGACAGACAGACAGACACACACACACACACACACACACACACACACACTGTTTTTTATTAATTCTTCCCCAAGAAGAGATGCTATAGATGCTGCTGGAATGACAAGAGTCACATTATTATATAAGCTTTAGTTAGTGAAGCATCAGAGTCTAAGAGGATTGAGTCCACTTTCTTTTTCCACATGGAAAGGTTTAATGAGAGAAGAAGAGTAGAAGAGGAGAGGAGTAAAGGTCGGCCATGAGCACGTGGAGGGAAGGGGGGAGGGGAAGAGAACAAGAGCAAGAGAGCAAGAGCTTGAGTCCATTTTTAAGGTTCGATAATGATGAGAATATTGTTGATTAGCTTGTATGTGACAGCAAAGTTTTCCGTGAAAAGAGAAGTTAACGGATGATGCCAACTTCATTGCTCTCTTTCAACAATTAACAAAAACACCTCTGTCTTTCTCTACCACAGTCATCAGGGTCAGCAATCAACCCTGAAGTAAGATGTCCATCAGCAAAACTTTAGCATTTTTAGCAATAAATTATATTTAATTAGGATATGTTTGTTTTTTACTAAAAGGATTACACAGTATAATGAAATTTAAAATTTTTATATTGAATTGGAAACCACAAAAAATCCTGTGAGTCACTTCACTACAATGGTGCATTTATTACAGGGGCCTGAACCCAAATCCATTATATCTCTCACATGTATGTATGTCTGTGAAAGTTTTATATATATACATATATATATATATGTATATATATAATTATTATATATATATTATTATTTTATATATATTATGATATATATTACATATGCACATATACACACAAAGGCTTTGATTCTGTGTGCTAATAACATTATTAAAGTGTTTTCCACTATATAATGAAAATGTTAGTTGGAATGAAATTACATAATTCAAAGTCGATATGTTTTATACTTTTCACAGTGCTAAATTTCCTACACGTACTTATATAACCAAATTAGAAAGCCAAATTTAAAAAAAAAAACTTAAACCAAACAAACTAATCTTACAGAAATGGCCTAAAAGTCTAGGCTACACACTTCTAGAGCTCTTGTTCTTTGGACTATCATGAGAGTGTGTCTCTGATCTGCTGCAGGAGGCGTGTGGAAAGTTTGGCTCAGTGAGTCAGCGATGCACATGAGCTGTGTAGTATAACACCAAATTAAAATCTAGAGCTGTAGCAACAGATGTCTGATGTTGACACCACAGCAAACCTGCTGGTTTCCAGAACTCAGAGAGCCTCTCAAAGGTCTTACTGTAAACATTTTTTCCAATGTAGCAATGTCATGAATAGAGTAACACATTTGGTATTCCATTCTTGTGCCAACAATACACACACACACACACACACACACACACACACACACACATGCGCATATATGTATATATACATATATAACCTGAGACAAAAGGCCAGCTTGCTTTTCCTTCACAGCTATGGGTCTCCAAGAAACAGAGTCAAAGCCAGATGCTGTGGTGCTGTTGTAGAAGAGACCAAGAAGCAAAGATACAGAGAGAGCCAAGCAAATGTCTTCCAGCATCAAGTTAGAAAGATTTGCTGGGGAGAACCAAAACATCATAGGCTAGACTTCACTGTTATCAGGCCAAGGTTAGACACAGGACATATTTATGAAACTGGAACCAATTTTAAGGTCTCCCGAGGGGGAGTTAATTAACTAAATAACGTCTTGCCCCAGAAAACCATGTCTGCCCTATACCTATGTCTGGCATGATCCACTACAAATCAAGCATACAGAATCAGAGCTTCAATATCATCTGTGATACTCACAGGACATAAGGGCATTATTCATCTGGATGGAATAGGGTTTATATGTTTATTTATTATGTGTTTGCTCCCGTTACCAATGACCAGGGTTTAGTCTATGTCACTATGTGTTCATATTCACATTCAGAATGGGCAGGTGGTTCAATCAGATTCTGTTATGAATAACTTAGTTCTGTGTTGCTCTTCCTTCCTGGCTTCCATGGTCATCTGACATAAGACCCAAAAACTCAAGTAATATTCTTTTCTTGATAGTTTTTTTTAATTCAAATAAATATATAGAATTACATAGCACTCATATCTGAGCTAACAGTGTTGCATGGACACATTTCCCTGTCAGCTGTGAACTTATCCTACAGTATGCTGTGGCCAGGATTTAGGGAAGCTGCATGATATCTGAAGGGAAGTTAAACCAAACCTATAAACTATGGAGAACAGTCACACACAGTTTTTATGTCCATACCTTATCCTGGGTAGAAATGAGCTGCAATTAGCTCTTATGGTTCAGGATCATTCTGCTTGGACCTAATGCACTAAATATCAAGCGTTTCCTGGCTGATACTCAGGGTCTAAGCTAATCCACCAGGAAAACCTTGGCCTTCAATGTATTAATACTTCTCCCAAAGTTTATTTTCACCATTCCTTCCATCGATATCCCATGAAGACCTGTCTCATCTTCCCCTTTCCTCCTGAATCTCAGTACTAGCGTGAGGCCAGACCGGTGGCGTGACCCTATTCTCATATGCTGACAACAGCTGGCTTGGAGTGCAGAGAAGCCCCACATGGGTGAAGTCCTGAGTCATCGTGTATTGCTTGACCTATCTCCAGCCATCAAGCACCCGTGTGGTGTCAAAGCCTCGGTGGAAGCAGGGGAGAAGCCAAGGCGATCAGAAAGGCGGGTCCCTGTAAACCACATGTTTTAAATATCAACCAGCTAGGAGAAAGATAAAAAAGATAGCAGCAAGGGTGGGCATGGTGTTGAAAGGATGCTGTGACTGACATTTTACTGACAGTCTGATGAGGTGAGAGGAACTGACGAGCCTCCATAGAGATCTCCTCAGAACCTCTTACTTCCTTGTTAATGTATCTGGGAATTACAAAATGGGTTCCATGTTAAGCTTTAGAAGCTACATTATAAACTGAAAATGCAGCTTACTTCATCCAGTTTCATTACTTTGATTTCAGTTTTCTTTAAAACACCAAGCCGAGGCCAGGACTCTTTATGAACGTGTATCCTACTTGTGACGGTGGCTTCTTGTCTTAGTTGGACCGGCCTGGATGATTTACCTTAGATGTTTTCACAAACCGTTTGACTTTCATAAAGATTTGAACTCTGAAAGCTTTTTTCAGAAAATTCATACTTGACTATAACAACTGAGATAAAAAAATTAAAGACTCTTCTGGGTGTAATAGGTACACACCAGTAATCCCAATACTTGAGAAGCTAAGGCAAGGCAGTTATGAGTTTGAGCCACCCTAGGCGAGTAAGTCCAAGGCCAACCTGTGCTGTAAATGAGACCATACTTTGGAGAGGGAGAGAAAACTTCTTTTTTATAAATCAACATGCATATTCAGAAAAGATATAAAGCATTCACAACCCTGATAGGTTGTCCTCAAGATTCCTCCCAAGTCTTAGCTTCTTAATTCTATTATTAACAGGGCGAAGAGCTCTCAAGAGGGAGCCCTGATTGGATCTAATTTGTTCTTTATTCCTGGCTTTTCTTAGAAGAGGAACTCCAGCTGCTTGATTTCCTGCTCAGAAAGTGCTATAGTTCTGTTTTGTGTGTTTTGTAATTTTATCTTTTGAAATTGTAATTCAAAATACTTTAAAGCCCCCTGTTGATTGTATCTTTGATCCCCGGTTTATTTACTACCGTGTTGTTGGTGCCTACGAATGTGCAGTTTCCGTGTTAGCTTTGCAAATAACAGCTAATTGAATTTCACTGTGGTAAAAATAGGCACATTTGATAATTGGAATAACTTAAAAGTCATCAAGACTCATTTTGTGACCCAAACTGTTCTCCACAAATGTTCCAAGGACATTAAGCACAGTAGGTCTTCTTCTATGAATGGGTTGAAAGTTATAAAAATCTCAATTAGGCTGTGCCAGACATGACAAATACAGAGGCAGAATACTCACAGCCAACCATTGAACTGAGAATGGGTCCCCATTGGAGGAGTTAGAGAAAGGATTGAAGGAGCTGAAGGGGCTTGCAACCCCATAAGAACAACAATACCAACCAAACAGAGCTCCCAGCGACTAAACCACCACCCAAGAGTACACATGGACAGGCCCATGGCTCCAGCTGCATGTATGTAGCAGAGGATGGTCTTGTTGGGCACCAATGGGAAGAAGCCCTTGGTCCTGCCAAGGCTGGATCCCCCTGCAGTGTAGGGGGGAATGTCAGGGCAGGAGGCAGGAAAGGTTGGGGGAACACCCTCATAGAAGTGGGGAGGGGAGATAGGATGGGGATTTCTGAATGGAAATCGAAAAACTGGATAACATTTGAACATGTAAATAAAAAAATTATCTAATATAAAAAAAAAAGTCTCCGTTAGGTCAATAATACGCCTAATAAGTGTCATTAAAAAAACCTTATACAGCATTTCAGACTAATTGTCCTACAAAACAAAATATAATAATATGCCATGTCCTATACATTTTATGGAGGGAGGATTGTTAAAATCCTTAACTACAGCTGCATATTTCCTTTCATCATTTATTAATTTTTTAAATCATGTGTTTTAAAACTTTAGGTTCCTAAACCATCTCTCCAGCCCTCTTGAGACTAATTTTTCAAGCTTTTTAGTGAGAAAAACCCAAATGCTACTTGTATGGAATCTCTTGGTACTTAGGTAGAAGCTCTCTGACCATCACAAGCGTCCTGTAGCGCTGGGTTTCCTCTATGATGCTCGGCTAGGAGAAAAAGTTTCAGGTCTTGTGTGAGTGTGGACTGGTGCTCTCTCCCATTCTTTGGGTTGACTGTTGTCAGACCTTGAGTCCCTCCTGCGGAGAATGATCCGAACTTAGCTGTGGTCTAAATAGCACTGCAGATTTTGTCCTTTCTGGAGTGGCCTCCCTCCCCAGCACTGTGCCAAAACTGTGTATAGTCATGTCGTCTCCCTGGTTCTGAGATCCACCTCTCAGTTCAGGGAAGCTTCCAGAAACATCTAATTTTTCCAATGTACCGCTCTCCAAAACTCCCCTGTAAGCAGACCAGGCACCCTCAGTGTCCCTCCTCTTTCCCCTCTCACGCCTTAGAGAGTGTTGCTATTTTTCTGTGGCAGATATTCAGTATTTTCGAAACCAATTTCCATAAATATGTGAAACTCTTAAGGCGCATCAGACTCGGGGTTTTATCGGACACATTCGCACAGCCACGTGGACCGCATCCATTCGCTCTCCTGTAGAGACCAGAAACAGAGTAAATGAGATGCTAGCAAAGCCTCGATCTCAAGAAAAGATTAACACATGTGCTATAGGCAAATTCCAAATTCAGTATTGCTTTGCTTGCAGAACAAAGGAAACACTACCGTCAGGGATTCTGTTTCAGAGTCAAGGATCCAACAAGAGAAGCAGTAGCAATCTTATTGAGTGTAAGTCGTGCTATCTCCCTAAGGACGAGCCACGCGCAGCTTTGCTCCTTTTTTGCAATGCAACTGCTTAGCACATATTGTAAATTTTACTTTCTGTTCACTGGAGAAATTCTTTGAATGAAAAAATGTATTTTGTATTAAGTAGTTTTAGAATATCAGCTTGATACTGTATCACCTATTTTGCCTCTCTTATTCAATGTAAAGTTTATATAGACTATAAATATGTATAAAAGATATACAGCTGATCTGCATGGAAAACTCAGTCAGCTTACTAGAGAAATGATGCTTGAAATGAGTTTTTCATTTTTCATTTTCAAGGATGAGAAGTGACTCAGGCACGGGTATGGAAACATCTGATCTTGGCGCAGTATGACAGAGTGAGGTAGTTCTATCTTAGCGGTGGCTGTTGCTGGCATTAAACAGTGTAACACATGTGGGGGAAAATGTCCTCCAGCCACATAGTAAGCTATTATTAGTACAAATGATCTATTCTTGCTTTCTTTCCTGCCATACTATGGGATGGTTGTACCCACTGGCTCAGGGCTCAGAGATAAGGAAAAGCAGAGACGAAGAGGCTGAACAACTTATGGCTACACAGGTAACGAACTAGCAGAAATAAGTTGAAGTCTCTGGAAACAGATTTCAATTTTCTTTCTTTAAAAGAAACCCTAAATATACTTACGCCCTGGGGTAAGTATTTCTAACTATGGGTGCTTTTAGAATTTTGGATTAGAGAAAAAGACTTCCCAAAACCTTCGTGTCGTGTGTGTCAAGCCTTCAAATTTGCTGTTCATGTTGTGTCATTACATAGTCACATTTGGCCTGGAATTCTTGTCTCTTACATCTGGCTCCCAAACTCTCTGGGATTATAGGCATGTACTACCATACATAACTTCAATGATTATTTTCATTTGGATCAAAAGATTAACATTGTCTCTTCTAGTTTATTTTCCCTGGTTCTCAGTTTATGGGTGCTGATGGGTTTATCCTTAACTCATGAGTAAGAAGACCTAGTCTTTCCAAACCTAAGACTTCAGCTGTACAAAGTTAAGCCACGCCCCTCATCCACTGCCCTTCACAGTCAAAACCAAGCTTAGATTCGCTGGCTGTACGCACAGTTTTACCTTTTCTGGACACAATCAGAGTCATTTTGGAACAGAAAAATCTCACCTGAAAAATGCCTCCATCCGATTTGCCTATAGGCATACTGTCTAGCATTTTTCATAATGTTATTACTGTGGGCAATCCAGCTCACCTTAGGCAATACCACCTCTGGGCTAGTGATCTTTGCTATAAGAAGCAGGCTGAGCAAGCCATGGGGGCAAACCAGTAAGCAGCACTCCTCAGTCCTCTGCATCAGCTCCTGCTTCTAGGTTCCTACCCTGACTTTTCACTACTGCTTTCATGAATGAAGGACTACAACTGAAGAAACAAACCCCTAGTCCCCCAAAATGGCTTTTGGTCACAGTGTTTTTACCCCAAAGTAGTAGACACACTAAGACGTGATCTACATAATCAAGTCTGAAAGTACAGGCAATGACTAATGGTAATTCTTAACGTTATGGAAATCTCTACCCCACCAAGAACCATATGAACCTCGGCTAAATCCACAGAATACCATGACCGAGGGGAAAAAAGAAGCCCTCTATAAGCTGTCTCTGATTTGAACACTCATGGGAACACACACTTGCAATTTTTAAAAATTTCTAAATTTTTGTTTTTATTATTTTAATATAAGTGTGTGTTTATGGTGTGTGTGTGTGTTTGTGTGTGTGTGTGTGTTTTTGTGTGTGTGTGTGTGTGTGTGTGTGTGTGTGTGTGTGTGGAGCATCCATGTCTGTACATATGTTTAGAAGCTAAAAGAAGGTATTAGGAACCTGTCTGTCTTTATGTTCTTGAGAAAGGGTCCCTGGCTTTTCAAATGGAGGTCCTCACGGCTGCATAAGTATATTTAAACCATCAAATCATCTTCTGTCCAAGTTTGGGGTTTTTTCTTATTTACTTGTGCTTCTTTATTTCATCATTTACTGGAGACATTTATCCTGACTTGGCTTCCTGGTATGCCTAAGAAGTCACAACATTAACACATGTGTGTGCTAATTCAGTGCAATTTGGTAAACTGATGATATTCTGCTGGAGGTAGTTTTGAATATACTTTCATTGAGTTTATGTTTGGTCTGGAAATGTCCCACTGTGCAAAGCTGATGTTTAGAATATAAAACATAGAATTACAAAAGACAAAACAACATGCAGCTTCAATCTGCATCATTTGGTTTGAAATATCCTTGTTCAATCTTGTTCCTTCAGAAATGACAGAAGAAAGCACCCTCTGAGTAGTTCAGCCTGGAGGCACACTGCACACACATCTGTTGATGAGGAAGAATTCAACCAAATCTCAATTTTCACATGTTTCACTGGCCTTCATGGGACTGCATATGCTGCTCCATCAAAGCCACCCTGGGCTGGCATTGAACATGAGAAAGGGAAAGGTGTCACGGTGCTGCTCTAAAGAATTTACACATCCTGTGACATTGCCATTGTCAATGGCTGCCTTCCCTCTCCTCATTCAATCAGTCTTTCAAGTCTCCCAAGTGAGTTTTTTTTTTATGATAGAAACTAAGAATGAGTGCAGAAGTTAAAACAGGGACAGATAAACAGAGTTAAACAACCCCTACAACTCCTAAAAGAAATAGAAGCAGTCATTAAGGTCTCCCAACCGGGGCTGGGGATTTAGCTCAGTGGTAGAGCTTACCTAGGAAGTGCAAGGCCATTTCGGTCCCCCAGCTCTGGAAAAAAAAAAAAAGCTCTCTCAACCAAAAAGAGCTCAGGTCCAGATGGGTTCAGTGCAGAATTCTATCAGACATTCATAGAAGACCTCATACCAATACTATCCAAACTATTCCACAAAATTGAAACAGATGGAGCGCTACCGAATTCCTTCTATGAAGCCACAATTACTCTTATACCTAAACCACGCAAAGACCCAACAAAGAAAGAGAATTTCAGACCAATTTTTCTGATGATTATTGACATGTTATTAAGCAGAAATACTCAATTAAATTCTCACAAATGGAATCCCAGAACACATCAAAACAATCATCCATCATGATCAAGGAGACTTCATCCCAGGTAGGCAGGGATGGTTTAATATACGGAAAACCATCAATGTAATCCACGATATAAACAAACTGAAAGATAAAAATCACATAATCATTTCATTAGATGCTGAGAAAGCATATGGAAAAATACAACACCCTTTCATGATAAAAGTCCTGGAAAGAACAGGAATTCAGGCCCATACCCTAAACGTAGTAAAAAGCCATATACAGCAACTAACAAACCAGTTGCTAACATTAAACTAAATGGAGAGAGAAACTTGACAATCCCACTAAAATCAGGGACTAGACAAGACTGCCACTCTCTCCTACTTATTCAATATAGTTCTTGAAGTCCTAGCCAGAGCAACAGACAACAAAAAGGGAGATCAAAGGGATACAGATTGGAAGGAGAAGTCAAAAATATCACTATTTGCAGGAATGGATATTTATTTAAGTGATCCCAAAAAGTTCCAAGAAATGACTAAGTCTGATAAAAAATTTTCAGCAAAGTGGTGTCTGGGTTATAAAATTGAGTCAAACAAATCAGTAGCCTTCCTCTACACAAAAGAAAAGCTGAAAAGAAATTAGGGAAAACGATACCCTTCTTCCCCATAATATCAAATACCTCGTGACTTTAACCAAACAAGTAGAAAGATCTGTATGATAAGAACTTTAAGACTCTGAAGAAAAAAATTGAAGAAGACCTCAGAAGATGGAAAGATCTCCCATGCTCATGGATTGACAGGATTAATATAGTAAAAATGGTCATTTTACCAAAAGCAATCTACAGATTCAATGTAATCCCCCATCAAAATTCAATCAATTAATCATAGAGTTAGACAGAACAATTTTGCAAATTTATCTGGAATGGCAAAAAAAACCAGGATAACTAAAACTTCTTGTCAACAATAAAAAAGGACTTCAGAAATCACTGTCCCTGAACTCAAGCAATAATACAGAGCAATAGTGTTAAAAACTGCATGGTTTTAGTCCAGAGACAGACAGATAAACCAGAGGAATACATCTGAAGACCCAGAAATGAACCCACACACCTATGGTCACTTTTTATATTTGACAAAGGAGCCAAAACCATCCAATGGAAAAAAAAAGAGCATTTTTCAGAAAATGGTGCTGGTTCAACTGGAGGTCAACATGTGGAAGAATGTAGATCGATCCATTCTTATCACCTGTAACAAAAGCTTAAGTCCAAGTGGATCAAGGACCTCCACATCAAACCAGATACACTCAATCTAATAGAAGAAAAAGTGAGGAAGAATCATGAACACATGGGCACTGGAGAAAATTTCCTGAACAAAACACCAATGGCTTATGCTCTAAGATCAAGAATCAACAAATGGGATCTCATAAAACACAAAAGCTTCTGTAGGCAAAAGAACACTGTAGTTGGGACAAAACAGCAACCAACAGATTGAGGAAAAGATCTTTACTAGTCCTACAACAAGATAGAGCGTATATATTCAAAATGCAAGAACTGCGAAGTTGGACTGCAGGAGACAAATAACCTATTAAAAATGGGTTCACTGAAATATGGTATTTTGGCATGGCGAAGTGATTCTTGCTGCCAAGACTGATAAAACTTGATTCTGAAAACTGGGCTCACAGGGTGGAAAGAGAGAGACCCAACTGGAACGAGTTGTCCTCTGCCTCCTCATGTTTGTCAAGGCATGAACTCCACAGACAACCGCAAAGAAAATAAGTATGATACATCTCATGACACTGCAAGCTCGGGTAGGAATCTGGAGCGATGGTTCAGGGGTTAAGAGCACTTATACCCTTGCAGAGGACTCAGTGGATTTGGTTCCTAGCACCCATGCCAACTCTGACTCCAGAGGATCCAAGGTTCTCTTCTTCCCCCCGAAGACTCCTGCAAACACATGGTGTACATATATTCACTGGATCAGACATACTTACATTAAAAGATCTTTAAAAAAATACTCCAGAAAAGAGCTCTGATGGTAACATTTTTAAAAGTAGGATTTATGGCCAGATTGATGCAGAAAACGTTTATGAGTGCTTTTCAGATTCTCTTCAGTGTCTTCTGATGTAAGAAATAAACTTTGGTTGTCACTTAAAAAATGGGGTTCAGAGCTAAAGAATTCACAGCTGAGGAATGCCCTATGGCTGAGAAACACCTAAAGAAATGTTCAACATCTTTAGTCAGAAGGGAAATGGAAATCAAAATAACTCTGAGATTTCACCTCACACCAGTGAGAATG
>NC_046168.1:24831733-24889373 GCF_011064425.1 Rattus rattus | reverse complement strand
GCGGAGTTTCTTTTTCTGGTCCGATCTATTTGGAGTTCTGTAGGCTTCTTGTATGCTTATGGGTATCTCTTTCTTTAGGTTAGGAAAGTTTTCTTCTATGATTTTGTTGAAGATATTTACTGGTCCTTTGAGCTGGGAGTCTTCACTCTCTTCTATACCTATTTTCCTTAGGTTTGATCTTCTCATTGGGTCCTGGATTTCCTGTATGTTTTGGACCAGTAGCTTTTTCTACTTTACATTATCTTTGACAGTTGAGTCGATGATTTCTATGGAATCTTCTGCTCCTGAGATTCTCTCTTCTATCTCTTGTATTCTGTTGGTGATGCTTGTATCTACGGCTCCTTGTCTCTTCCTTTGGTTTTCTATATCCAGGGTTGTTTCCATGTGTTCTTTCTTGATTGCTTCTATTTCCATTTTTAATTTCTTCAACTGTTTGATTGTGTTTTCCTGGAATTCTCTCAGGGATTTTTGTGATTCCTCTCTGTAGGCTTCTACTTGTTTATTTATGTTTTCCTGCGTTTCTCTAAGGGAGTTCTTCATGTCTTTCTTGAAGTCCTCCAGCATCATGATCAAATATGATTTTGAATCTAGATCTTGCTTTTCTGGTGTGTTTGGATATTCCATGTTTGCTTTGGTGGGAGATTTGGGCTCCGATGATGCCCAGTAGTCTTGGTTTCTGTTGCTTGGGTCCTGCGCTTGCCTCTCGCCATCAGATTATCTCTAGTGTTACTTTGTTCTGCTATTTCTGACAGTGGCTAGACTGTCCTATAAGTCTGTGTGTCAGGAGTGCTGTAGACCTGTTTTCCTGTTTTCTTTCAGCGAGTTATGGGAACACAGTGTTCCACTTTCGGGCGTGTAGTTTTTCCTATCTACAGGTCTTCAGCTGTTCTTGTGGGCCTGTGTCCTGAGTTCACCAGGCAGGTCGCTTGGAGCAGAAAAGTTGGTCTTACCTGTGGTCCCGAGGCTCAAGTTTGCTCGTGGGGTGTTGCTTATGAGCTCTCCGTGGGGGCAGCAATCAGGAGGACCTGCACCGCCCTTTCTTGGAGCCCCTGTCCACCAGGGTCCCAGATGGCATTTGGTGTTTTCCTCTGGAGTCAGAGATGTGGGCAGAGTCTCTTCTGGTTTCCCAGGCGTGTCTGCCTCTCTGAAGATTTAGCTCTCCCTCCCACGGGATTTGGGTGCAGAGAACTGTTTATCCGGTCGGTCCCTTCAGGTTCCGGCTGCTCCAGGGAAATTTCTTAATAAACCACTATGTACTTCTTGGAAGCAACCAGTTAACAAAAAGTTATGAGAAGCAAATTAGTCTCAATAACCATGGTAGGCAGAAGGATTTACTTTTGGTGTTCAGAGTGCATACTGCCCTTGCAAAGGATCTGAGTTCGGTTCCCTGCACTCATATCAGGTGGTGGGTCTTTTGGCTTCTCTGGACACATATTCATACACACACATACTCAAAAGTAATATCTTTTGCCAATGTTTCCACCACAGATGTGTCTTTGTGCAGTGGGTGGTAATTGATGTGGCCCCTCACTGCTGATTGCAGTGCTAAGCATAAGTGTCCATGAAGTGCTTAGCTACAAACGAGACATCTGTCACTTCACCCTGAGGCTCAGAGAGCCATCTCAGAGGAGAGGGCAGAGAGTGTAAGACACAGAGGTCAGGAGGACTGCAGCTGTCCTCTTAACATGACAGACGGCTGCATTTGTCAACTTACAGCAGCTTTGGCTGCCTGCAAAAGACCAGGTCCACATTCTCCATGGGTGCTAGGGGTAAGAGCCCATGATCCTCCACCCTGATTGAGAGCTGTGGCCACCGGATGGAGAGTCCGTTTCTGTTAAGGGTGTGGTTCTAGTCGGTAACTCGTGTGCTCTGGTGACTGGTCCAGAAGTGTGTGTGGGCAGCACAAATTGGACTCAGTGGGTTGTTTAAAAAGAGGACATAAACTTGGGAATTTTAGGGATGTTAAGGTAAATCTGGAAGGAATTATGGAAGACTCGGGGGTGATATTATGGATCAATCACATAACAAATAACTCTCTAAAATCCTTGTCAATTTTTCACTTTATGATTCTATTATTATTCAACACTGGAGTAAACTCCCAAAGCCTGATCATATGTGGTAACAATAAACCGACTGGTATCAATAATTTTGTTTTAACTTTTCTAGGCAAATGCAATAGGCCGGAGTGCTAAAACTGTTCGGGAATTTCTAGAAAAAAATTACACAGAAGATGCAATTTCAAATGACAACGAAGCTATCAAACTAGCAATAAAAGCTTTGCTTGAAGTGAGTGGCCTCGCACGCTATGCTCTGGGGATTTGTTTTGGGTTTCCTTACTCTGCTTTGTTCACTAAACACACAATTTTCAGAAGTAGCTTGTTTTTTTATAGCATTGAAGGCTCAAACCCTGTGACACACCCATGCACGCGCGCGCGCGCGCGCGCGCGCACACACACACACACACACACACACACACACACACACACACACACACACTGTACCGTTGAGCTGTACCCAAACCAGCTGAAGAAGTCCCTTTGTGTCCTTGCTCCACACCAGGTTGTGCAGTCTGGCGGAAAGAACATTGAACTGGCTATCATAAGAAGAGACCAACCTTTGAAGGTGAGTTTTGACCAAAGTAGAGATACTAGCATAGCTCGATAGACGTTAAAATGCTGTTGGTGCCTGTGAACTGCTATTGCAAGCATGCTACATCCACTGACACCGCAGCGATCTCTATTTGGGCCGAGAGTTGCTAGTCTGCTAGCTTATTGCAAGCAGGGGCTTACTCCTGGCTTTCTGAAGACTTAGAGGTGATAAGAGCTTGATACAGATGGCCCATTTAATGTTCATGACTGTCTGATAGTCTGCCCACCCAGAGAACAGGAACGTCTGTTACCTCCACTACATGAGAGAGCCTTCATACTCTCTTTTTTTTTTTTTGGTTCTTTTTTTCGGAGCGGGGGACCGAACCCAGGGCCTTGCGCTTCCTAGGCAAGGGCTCTACCCCTGAGCTAAATCCCCAACCCCGACTTCATACTTTCTAATTGCTGCAGTTTTCCCTGTTTCTGAGGATGTAACCCAAGGCTTTGTGTGTCATATGTACTACCTGCTGAGCTACATGCTTCAGTCCTGTGTGCACCACATGTACTACCTGCTGAGCTACATGCTTCAGTCCTGTGTGCACCACATGTACTACCTGCTGAGCTACATGCTTCAGTCCTGTGTGTACCACATGTACTACCTGCTGAGCTACATGCCTTGGTCCTGTGTGATGGCTTTTCATCTGATGTCTCTACATTTCACTTGAAAATGCCTGAGCCTCTTTCACATTTTAATTTAATTCCCTAGTATCATGTTTCTTGGTCACACTCCTAGCACTGCCTGTGTGCCTTTCTTCAGTCATTACGAGTTGAGCTCAGAGCAGCCTGTCAGTTACTATGCTGGTGCTCTCAGTGCCTTAAGAGCATTTCTTATGTGGTTTCTTGTCTCTGAGGTAGAATTGTTAGCAGCCTAATCTGCCAATAGTTCTCTATATAGAATGCATAAAACCTCTCAAAACATGGGAAACTGTACTGAAATATGCTTAGAAGATTAATTTTATATATGTTTTCCTTTATGTTTAAGGAAAAATTCATGCCAAATTCAGTACTGTGCAAAACAATGTGGGTGTGGGGTCATTTTACCACTTTTCCAAAAAGTGGGACAAGAGGCTAAGACAGCAGCAAGATGTCAATAAATCAGAGGAATGGGGACAGGCGCTTGGAGTAGGCCCCCTGCACAGCCCTACAGAAGCATAAACACAGGCTGTGGGGAGTAGAGGGCTCCATTTTCACTTCTGATAAGACTTTAGGGACAGATACGCCGACACTGAGAAGCCACCAAAGCCAGGATTGTTCCTTTAGCTGAGTCATGGGCACACCTGCTCAGGTAAACATACGTGAACATGTTATGCACATATTGTTGACAACTGGTAGAAGGATGCATTGCCTGGACGCAAAGTTAGAATGCTGTTGTATGTAATGCTGCAGCATAGGGAATCGAGCATGGCAGACCTACTTTACCATGCTGAGGTGTACTGACCTGAGTCTGCACTCTAGCAAATCAATTCGTTTCCAGGATGACCTTGAGCAAATTGCCCCCATCATTATTTTTCAGCTCTCTTGTATAAAGAGTGAGGCTAATAATTATTCCATCCAAGAATTGCTGTACAACCTATCATGATGATTCATGCCTGTTATACTAGCACTAGGGAAAGCAAAGCAGTACATCACAAGTTCTAAGCCATGTCTATGTTGCAGGACCTACCTTAAGTAAGTATGGGACAGGCATAGTTTTAATCCCAGCGTCCAGAAGGCAGAGGCAGGCCGAGCTCTGTGAGTTTAAGGCCAGCCTGGTTTACATAGTGAGTTTCAGGGCAGTTAAAGCCCCGACTCAAAAAGGAAAACAACATAACCCCCACCCACCCACCCACCACCAATGCTATGAGTAACTATTTCATAAAATGGTAGTGAGCTATGCAGTAGACCTTACTGAATTATATTCATTTCAATCAGTACCATTACACAGAAAGGAAATATAAAATATGTGTGTTCTTATATACAGAGGTAGAAAATACAAGGATTTGGTTCTTGGCCTGTTTAACCAGGCTCTATAATATCTAGATAAAGTAGCAAGACCTAAGCGAAAATGTAAATAAGATGGCCTGCCAACGGGGTAACAGAGGGGTAACTGTTAACTGAAGGGAAAATGTATTTGCCTAAAAGGGGGGAAAGCACAGAATATTTATGAGCAATGTCAACAGTTTTTTAAAGGTTGAATTCAGAAAGAAACCTTGGTGCCCACATAAAGGTTAAAGGTGATAAACCTTTACGGTTTGTGGTGAGACCTAGAAGTCTCAGCCATGCTGGGAGAAGGTGGAACTGCCACAGGGAGGTGAGGCAAGAAGCTGCAGGCAGGCGGCTCAACAGCTCTGGAGAAGCCTGTCTTAGCCTCTCCTCAGGTCCCACAGCTCTGGAGAAGCCTGTCTTAGCCTCTCCTCAGGTCCCACAGCTCTGGAGAAGCCTGTCTTAGCCTCTCCTCAGGTCCCACAGCTCTGGGAGAAGCCTGTCTTAGCCTCTCCTCAGGTCCCACAGCTCTGGGAAAAGCGTGTCTTAGCCTCTCCTCCCGTCCCGCAGGCACAGCTGGTTATCCCCTTGGCTGCATTGTGAAGGACCAGCTATGTCATGCTCAGACCTCCTTGTCTGGCTCATTATGTGCTCCTGGAACATGCAGTTTATCCCTTAAATGGAAACTGTCATTGCTGTAAGCTTGTTTTTGTTGGGGAGACCTTCGCAGAATTATTGTAGAGTGGTTGACTTAAAATACAAATATTTCTCCCAGCCCTGAAATTCCGGATCAAATAGTCAGCCTCTAGTAAGGCTATTCTCATACTCTCCTCACAGGTGTGTGTGCACACGTGCTCTCACACTGTCTGTCTGTCTGCTTCCCACTCCCCAATCTGGGCTAGAACTCCTCCCTCACTTCTAACACATACCCTATAATAGGAAGTAAAGACTGGGCAAGATGTGGCACCAAGCTATAAAACTTAAGGCCCTACCTTCCATTGCTTTCTACAAGAGCAACACCAGGCTGGCACCAAATGCCCAAAATACCTGAGTCTGTGGAGACATTTCATGCTCACTGTAGCAATGGCTCAATTATGTAAGAGAATCCCACATTAGGATGAAGGAGAGGAAGTTCTCAGAAATAAGCGTGGCATTTACATGTCACGGAATGACAGTACATGTATGACAGTGCATGTACAGGATGTGTGAGGAAGGATCACGCCCCCGCCCTGTGATGATGCCGGATGTCTCAGGCCGGGATTTAACCTCCTGGTACAAGTGCATCACTTTGTAATTACTGAGGTACTTTGTGGCATCCTGAGGTTAGAAGACACAAAGTTACAAATATAAGAATATTCAAGTATTGGTATTTTTTGATGTTTTCTTTTCCCAGATGTTTAGTGCCAAAGAAATTGAATTGGAGGTAACTGAAATAGAAAGGGAAAAGGACGAAGCAGAGAAGAAAAAGTCAAAGAAGTCAACCTGATGTCCAGGATCACTGGAAGTTCACGTTCTCTGTTGATTAGAGTTTCTTCCTGAGCTTTTAGAAGAAATCGGTGAGTTGGAACCAACCACCGAGTTTTTCTACGTTCATCGTCAAGAATGTCAGTTGTTTTCAAGCATAGTTAATGGAAAGATTTTCTTTAAAGTTCCTCAATTCCACATAAGTCTGATACTATACTGTGAAACTTGCATAGTATTGTTGCTTTTCTTCATAGAAAACTTTTTCTAGGGAAAAAGATGATTTTTAAAGTTAGTGATTTTTTGAAGTTTGCCTCTTCTCTGTTAGTTAAGGAGCTAGTCCTCTCAAAATAAGCTGAACCCTGACTTGCATTTCTTGATGAATGGTAAGAAGATCAGTGTGTTCGTGAGGCGTCAACAATTTGATAAAATCTACCTGTGCTGACTCTAGAGGCTGAGGCAGAAGAATTGTAAGTTAGGCAGTGTGATCAATGCTAAAATTGTAGGGACAAGATAAGCTCAGCTTATTGGTTTTTCTTTTGTAAGATAGGATCTCACGAAGCCAATACTGGCTCCAAACACCCTTTGTAGCCAGAGAATGACCTTGAACTCCTGATCCTTTTATCTCCACATCTCAATGGATCACGTGTGTCTTCCATACCCAGCTAGACTTTGTTTTGTCCTTATTACTATACAGTAGGAAGATGGGCATTAGGTCACAATAATTTTCATTAGGGATTAATGTTGTGAAAATAATGGCTGTGTCTGCCTTCTCTTCTAATTGAGAGGCTCTAATAGAGCTTTAAGGCTGGGCTCCAGATCATACTTATCCTTGTTCTGACAGCTTGCCTGTGGTGTGACTTAATAAATGCTTGTAAAGTTAACTTACAGAGTGACTTCTTCAAAGAGCCGGACATTGGAAGAAAAGGGTAGAGTAATTACCCTATCTACTTGTGAAGAGCTCATCTCTTTGGCACAGGATGGAAGATCCCACAGTTAGTGGTATATATGTATATTTGCACATACACATACAACATGGATTCCTAAGTCAAAACAGGCAAACTTCCAGGAGTGGGAGACAGCATTATCATAAAAAATATGTGGCTTTAAGAAAGCTGAAGGTACAGTGACTTAAAGTCACCTTCATATATTGCTCATCTCGTTGGATACATGCAAACATGGAACTGGACAAGATCTGATCCTTGTCCAAAAGCAATCAAAATGTCATGGTTGCACCCAATCTTAGAAATTCATGAGTGTCAAGGGTCTATTTCCTTTGCAATCTGTGAATTTAACAAAGGGTATGTTGCTAATGGTTTTGGAATTTAAAAAAAAACTTCTATAATAAATCTAGCATACAATACCAGATTTTTTAAAAAGGAAATGAAACATGTATGTCCTTACAAACAAGAAGGGGATAAAACAGGAAAAGTGAGCAACTGCCATCTATTCATAAGGTAGCATCCATGGGGGGGGGGCTGTACTCCAGCTCCGTATATCACAGAGACTCTGAGAAATGGGACTGAAGAGAAAACAGATTGTGTTTGAATACTTGGTCCCCAGCTGCCGGTGCTGTTCTGGAAGGTTATGGAACTGTAGGGCCCCGCCTTGCTGGAATCAGGTCACTAGAACCCCTGTTTTGCCCTCATTCCTCCCTTTTGGAACAGAAATGTGTAGTCTGTGCCACTGTTTGTTGGAGCCATGTAACTTGGTTTTGTTGTACAGGTGTCAGTTAAGAGACATCAATCAGTCTTATAAGAGAATCTGCACTTAAACCTTTGGACAGTGTAAAGGGTTTCTACTGCTACAGTAAAACACAGTGACCAACAAGCAAGTTGGGGAGGAAAGGGTTTATTTGGCTTACACTTTCATATCACCAGTTTTCTAAATTGAGCTTCTCTCCTCTCAGATGACTTTAGCTTATGTCAAGTTGACATAAATCTATCCAGCAGAAACTGTAAAGATTCTAGAGACATTGGAACTTGGAGCTGAATGCAGATATGAGCTGCAAACCTATGGGGACAGGGCTAACTTATAAAGCTGACAGGACCTAGACTCATCAAAGAGACAGTTGTGTGGGCAATCCTGTAAAGGATTATCCAAATTCAGTTAAGTTGGGAGAACCACACAAAATGTACGTTGCACCATTCTATGGGCTAGGAACCCAAGCTAAATAGAAAAGAAAGCATGAGCTGAGCACAAACATATCTGCATCCTGATTGTGCACAGTAAGAACAATGTGGCAATCACCTCAGTCTTCTGCCGTCATAACCTACCCACCACGGTGTAATATACACTTGAACAGTGAGCCTTAACAAACCTTTCTGTGAGTAGCTTTTGTTATAGCAAGGAGACAAATACTATATATTAACACCAATAGTGACTTATTCACTACTGTTTCTACCTTGCTTTTCTAACAGTATGTAAGGCAGAGATTAAAGTTCTGCACTGGCATCATTCTTTCCAGTGTATTGACCAGTTTTCTTTACATAGACATTCGGTTTTTCATATTTTAACATTTGCTTTTGCAAATATTGCAATTAAAGATGTGTTTCACATATGTAGAAGAATTTCTTAAAAGAGTCCATCAGTATAATTAGAATTGCAATTGCACAGATCTGTGCTTCTAGAAACAGAATCCCTCTCACTCTTCCCATTGCGGCTGTGGTTCTGTCTGTGGCCACTCAGCCGGACTGGAGATGTGGCTCCCGTTTCCCTTCCCTCTATGGTTCTGCAGTAGGGATGCCTACAAGAGGCTTCTGTGCAAGACTGGAAAGGCAAGGGCGGCAGCTCCCAAACATTGAGCTCACGCCTTTAGCTGGTGTGAAAGAGTCATGGCTACTCAACTTCTCCAAATCTTTCTATTCTTTCCCTTCAGATTTATGGCAACTGGACCATCATGTATAGTTCTCCAGGTCTAACAGCATCAATTTCTTGAGGGTCATGGGTGTCAAGGTGGCGGCTAGTGGGAGAGATCCATGTTCTTGTGGGCTCTTGCTCTCCCATGCATCTAGTTTACTCATTGTAAGTGGACTACATCCTGCCAGCAGATCCTACATGAGACAAGAGGGCCATGGCCTCTCCCAGCTATCAGGACTGTGCGGTCTACTCCCCGCAGGTCCTGCTTCTCCGCGTCCACTGGCTTGGCTTCACTGTTGAACCAAAATTGATACAGTATAGCCTCAAACTCTGCCAACAAGTCCAATTTTGATTTGACTTTGTATTATGTGGAAATATGCATGTTTTTAAGGTTTTGGATTTTTGTCATTAACTGTCATTAATTGTATATTTAGCTTAATTTTTCAGATGGGGTTTGGCTTTTGTTCTCATTCATTTATAACAGATTCTGATACATTTGGAAGAATTCCTTTTTCTTATGTATTTAGGAGGTGATGGCTGCTGTTGTCAGTGAAGCCATGAAGTAGAAGTTTGTTTTTCTCACTCACAATCCTATTGATGACAGCAAGGAGTCCTCGAAGCAAACATCTAGGAACTACAACTGTTTGCGTTTTGTTGTTGGGGTTGTGTGTGTGTGTGTGTGTGTGTGTGTGTGTGTGTGTGTGTGTGTGTGTGCGCGCACACACGTGCACTGTTGATTCGGATGGTTTTGTTTTTGTTTTATTTTTCACTTTTCTGGCTTCAAAAGCCCCCAATTTTCCTGTGTCTGTCTTCAGTAAGCTATCAGATGGGGGAAATGTACACAGAATCATTTGTGATTAAAGACAGTAAACAGATAACTTCTTAAATATGCTAAAGGAACATTCTGAAGGAGTCAAAGATAACATCATATTCAATGATGACAGACGGAAAACTTTATGATCAAGGATGCCTGCTTTTACCCTTTTTATCGCCCACTGTGTTGGGAGTTAGAGCCCAAGCAATTAGGCAAAGAGAGGGAGAAGAATAGAAGGAAGGCAGGGAAGACCTTCCCTGTTCACAGATGCTACTTTCCAGTTCTAGCATCCCGTGTGATTCATTACAGAATTTACACGCAGAAAGGACTGTGTATTCTTACACTACTGTCTTAGTTAGCATTTCCGTTGCTGTGAAGAGACACCGTAGCCAAGGCAACTCTTTTAAAGGAAAATTCTTAATCGGGGTGGCTTACAGTTTCAGAAGCTCAGTCCATTATCATCATGGTAGGAAGCAGACACAGATGTGTTGCTGAAGAAGCTGAGAGTCTACGTCTTGATTAGAAGGCAGACAGAAGGAAACTGCTTCTGCAGGCAGCAAGGAGGAGGGTCTCTTCCCACTGGGTGGAGCTTGAGCACTAGGAGTCCTAGAAGCCCGCCTACACAGTGACACTCTTCCTCCAACAAGACCACACCTATTCCAACAGGACCACACCTCCTAACAGGGCTACTTCCCATGGGCCAAACATATTCAAATCACCAAAACTACCAATAAATAGCCCCAAGGAAAATTAAAACAATTTCACCTCTGACAGCATCACAGAAGAGAAATGCTTAGGAATGAATGTACTGCCCAAGGTAGTAAAGGATTCACACACTTACAAATATGAAATGTTGTTATTGTTAGCACTTACACTCAGATTGGAAGACCATACTGCTAGGACACAGTCCAAACCTATCTTCAGATTCAGTGCCCTCTCTCCCCAAATCCCAAAAACGTTTTGGCAGAAATACAAAGATTCTTTATAAGCTGCAAATGGTTGTCAGACGCACCTGTTATCCAAACAACTTGGGAGACCGAAGAAGAGAATTGCTAGTTCAGGGCTTGCCTGCCTTGCAGTATAGTGAAGCCCTTTCTCAAAATAAAGCAGAAATAACTGTGAAGGCATGGTTTGAACCAAGTGTTGTAGCTCCAAGGTAGAGCAACAACAACAACAACAACAACAACAACAACAACAACAACAACAACAAAACAAAACTCCATCTTAAGCCAAGAATGCTAAAATGCCGAAGCAAATATACATATTCTCTTGCCTCTTGTGATGTATACACGGATGTCAGAGGATGTTGGTATTGGGGATGTGTTATGTGCATGGGTCTGGGAGGGAGCACAGAACTCTGACAGATCCTGAGGAGATCCTGTCCACTTCACTCACAGACATCTTTGTTTTATCTCCTACCATTCTTCTCCTCTGCTTCCCTGCCAAGCTGCAGCCTCACCACCTTTGTGTACCCTGAGCATGCTCTCAGCCTCAGAGCTGAGGAACTGTGTCTACACTCCTCTATCCCCCACCATTATGGTATGGAGATGATAGCTGTTACAGGCTCATATCCTGGCCCTCAGCTGCCAGGACTATTGGGAAAAATCTAGAAACTCACTGAACTGGAACTTAGTGTAGGGATTATGTCGTTGAAGATGGGTCCTTGCCTGTACCTTGTCCCTTTCTTCTACTTGTCTATTGTGTCTGATGAGAGGTGAGCAGTTCTCCCCACAATCATTTGCCACCATGATGTTCTGCCTGTTGTCATAGAAACATGTAGTCAAGTAATCATCTATAAATGCACCCTCTGAAGCTATGAGCTAAAATAAAACCCTTTTCCCTTAAATTCCTTCTGTTGGGCATCTGTCGCTGTGGCAAGTGCCCAATATGCAGCCTATGCTCACAACTTCCTAAGTGCTGCACATTTTTACCGTGTACATGGGTTACCACGTGGAAGGGAGTACTTGCATTTCCCCAACCTAATGCTACCCAACTAATGTGTCTGTAAAATATGTTTGTTCAGGCTTGCTGACCGACTGTACTGCCCACTAGAATTGTAACCTTTGTGTCATTTTATTTGCTGGTATATGGCCAGAACCTGGAATAGTGCCTAGTACAAAGGAGATATTTAGTAAAACTTCCGTAAATACTATAAATCCATTCATGTAAAGCTTGAAAATCCAAAATCAGATGCCAGTCCTTTCCAGTCTTATTAAAAAGTAATGTAGCTGGGTGTTATGGCTTGTATATGTTTGGCCCAGGGAATGGCTCTATTAGGAGGTGTGGCCTTGTTGGAGTAGGTGTGTTACTACGGCCATGGTCTTAAGACCCTCAGCTGCCTGGAAGTCAGTCTTCCACTAGCACTAACAGCGTTCAGATGAAGATGGAGAACTCTCAGCTCCTCTTGTCCTTGCCTGCCTGGATGCTGCCATGCTCCTCCCTCCCGCCTTGATGATACTGGACTGACCCTCTGAACCTGTAAGCCAGCCCCAATTAAATGTTGTCTTTATAAGAGTTGCCTTGGTCGTGGTGTCTGTTCACAGCAGTAAAACCCTAACTAAGACACTGGGTGTAGGTGGATCTCTCTGAGTTTAAAGTCATCTTGGTCTACAAGGTCAGTGCTACGCATAACCATAACTGCATTGTGGGGCACACTGTCTCAAAACAACAACGAAAACAAAGATATAAATACTGGCTAAGATTTGTTTCCTCATTATACCATAAGACAGCAGTTATTAAAAATGAGAAAAATAATGGAAAGAAGTTTCTTTTCACAAGTTCTCCAAGTGTGATGATAGCTTGATTGCCATCTTAACTGCATCGAGAAATACCTAGTAAGCAGTTTTCTCAGAGTGTCTTTGTAAGTGTCCAGAGACAATTCCATAGCAGCTAATGGGCCTTTGCTCATGCGTGGTACCATCCATTGGATTGTGAATCTGCGTGGAGCCACATGTGGAAGGAGGCAGAGCCTGCCGCCATATTGGGTCCCTGTTTGTGAGCAAGGGCTTCTGTTGCCTTCATCTATGGACTCACACCCATCTTCAGCCTCATTTGAGGACTGACACCAACCAACCAACCAACCAACGTGGAGCTCCAGATTTCATTCTTAGACTGAGACTCTACCATTGGTCCTCCGCCCCTTTTAGATTTATTTATTTTATGAGTGATTTTCTTGAATGGCTGTTTATGAACTACAGTCAAGCTGGTGCTAATGGAAAGTCATAAGGCATAAGATCCCCCAGAGCTAGAGTTACAGATGGCTGTAGGTGTTGGGAATCCAACTCTGGTCCTTTGTAAGTGCAGCAGGACATTTACCAGCCGGATCAGATCTCCAGACCTTCGCCCTACCCCTCCCTCCCCTTTTGAGGCTTTAATCTTGTACAGAACAAGGTTGTCTGTCTACTTCTGGAATATGCAGATGGACATGGTGGCCGTTCAGCTTCTAATCATGTAAAGCATAGTTTTGTCCCTCTAGGAAATCCTTAGTAATATGCTTATTTGGGGAATCATAGTTCTTGTCTTTGAGCTGTTTAGACACAGGCATGGGTATGCATGTAAAGTTTCTTATACTGCCCTAGCAATGCAGGGACAACTGAAGGCCACCTGGATCAGCCATGGTTCTTGAATTTTGAAGAGTCTGCTGTTTTCACTATGCCAGTTTCAATTGAGATATTTTGTTGCAAAAATCTACTTGGGTGCTATCCAGTGAGGATACAGGAAATGAGGGCTGTGCTCTAGTGTGGAGAGCAGAACTGGGAGTAGCAGCAGCATTTCACCTCTTAGCAATGAGCAGACCCAGAAATGACAGCTCAAGACAGACATACATACATACATACATACATACATACATACATACATACATACATACATGTCTCTGTACCATGTGTGCCGTGCCCCTGGAGTCCACAAGAGAGTATCAGAACCCCTGGAGCTGGACTTGTGAAACACCCATGCTGACAGCTGAATGTGGGTCCTTGAAGAGTGGCCCAGGCTCCTAACCACCGAGCCACCTCTCCTGCCCCACCATTGGGATCTTAACATTGGCGTTGTTTGTAACAGTAGCAGGTCAGGTTATTGTCCATCTCCCTATCTTTACCATTTGGATCTTAGCATTGGTGTTGTTTATAACACAGTAGTGTGCCTACTGTCCATTCACCTGGCTGTCTCTACCGTTGACCTCACTTTCATTTTCTCTGTGTCCAGTCTGGTTGTCCTAGAACTCACTTGGTAGACTAGACTCACAGAGAGAGAACGCCTGCCTCTACCTCTGGAGTGTTGGGATAAAGGTGTGTGCCACCATACTTGGCACCTTTTCTTTAATTTACAGTTTTTGTCAAAATATGGTTATATTTTTTTTAAAAAATTGGTGAGTCAGTAAAAATGATACATTTCAATTCTGTGTAATAAATGGAGAACACATCACAGTAAGAAGACAAGTTTGAAGAGAAACATTTGTGTACTTGTTTGAATTCTCAGTTGGGTTAAGTACTTTTAATGGACCACCATTTTGTACTCAAAAGATTCACTGAGAGACACACTATACTTTATTTCTGAAATGACAATAATAAATTGTCTCTTCACGGAGAACATCTGACCTCATTTATTATCAATGATCAAAATTCCAAGGAAGTATGGGTCTGGTGAGGCCAGCTGATAATCCCAGCTACTCAGGAGGCTGGGACAGAAGAGATTACCAAGCTTAAGGTCTCCATGATAAACTCTGAGACCGCCTCCAAAATGAAGGGGGTTGGGAGTGTGCCTTAGTTGATGGAGAGTCTGCTCTGCATGCACGAAATCCTGGGTTCAGTCTCCAGCACTACAACAAATGGAATAATGGCGCTGGGCTATATTCTTAATACTTGTAAGACAGAGGTGATCAGAAGATAGAAATTCAAGGTCATTCTCAGCTGCACACCTAAGACCAGTCTATGCTGCCTTTAGCCTTTTTCTCTCTTCTCTCTCTCTCTCTCTCTCTCTCTCTCTCTCTCTCTCTCTCACTCTCTCACACACACACACACACACACACACACACACACACACACACACCTCTGCACCAATGAATGCCTAGTGCTGTGAAGGCCAAAAGAGAGTTTTGTCTCAAATAAATTATATACAGATATAGAGATAGAGATAGAGATAGAGATAGAGAGATAGAGATAGAGATAGAGTCTGGTGAGATGGCTTACAAGTTACGAGCACTGGCCATTTCACAAAGGGTCTGAATTCGATTCACAGCACCCACATGGCAACATGGCAGTGGGTAGATCCAAAACCCTCTTCTGGCCACCATGGCACCAGGTACTCACATGGTACAGAGACATATATGCAGGTATGACACCCATACATGTAAAATTATATACATATTACAAACACACACATTTCAGGCACAGATTATAATTTTAATACTACTCATGTATACAGATTAAGATTGGCAGCTTTTGCGGTAGGACTAGTCTGAATTATGCTCAATGACTCTATTTCAGGGCAAGCCTCCAATTCGTTATTCTATATAGCAAGCAAAGGATTCTCCTGTGCTGAGGCTCCCTTCTCCGACATTGCTAGAATTTATAAGGCAAAGATAGAGCCCACACATAGTTTTCCAGAGTCTACTTTTGTCTTGCCTCATGATATTTCACCCTGTCATCACCTCTGCTGTTTTAACACTAAGTAGTGTTTGTAGTCAGTGTTTGCCCATCAGTTCTGTGATTTTAGAGCCAGGTAAAACAGGATCTTGGTAAATGAGGGGAAAGCATCCAGAACTGTCTACTGTCTACTGCTCTGACTTACTGTAAACCTTAATGAACTCATTTTTATCATCCATGAGTTTGTTTGAGTCATTCTTTGGAAGCTGGTATTGTTTAAGTTTAAAGACTGATGTTACTGTTACTTTCATAGCTCCCCAAGAAAATCACAAAACACATGTTGCAACTCATCCAACAATGAGTCAGAGTGGATCATTTGCAGAAATCCAAGGTGGCTATCCTCCTCTATGTGCTATGTATGGATCAACATGCCTTCTAGGGGAATTTTGTCAGCAGAGTGAATATGAGATGTCCCCAAAGCCTAAAACTATAATTGCTGAAGACAGTGTAGATTGCAGGGCACTTGTGTGATGTTTGTGGCTCCAACTGAAGACTGAGACAGCTGAAGCTGGACTGCCTGCCCAGAGGGCAGTGACCCTTTCAGAAGATTTCCAGTTAAGTTGTGTCTTAGAGTTTCTATTGACGCCATGAAACACCATGACAAGATGGGAGTAAAAGATTTATTTGGCTTACAGTTCCACATCACAGTTCATTGTCAAAGGAAGTCAGGACTGGAACTCAAATGGCAGGATCCTGTAGGCAGGAATCTATGCAGAGGCCGTGGAGGGGTGCTTCTTACTGTCTTGTTTCCCATGGTTTGCTCAACCTGATTTCTCCTAGAACCGAGGACCACCAGCCCAGGGATAGCACCACCCACAATAGGCTGGGCCCTTCCCCATTGGTCACTAATAACAAAATGTCTTCTAGCTGGGACTCATGAAGGCATTTCCTCAACTAAGGCTCCTTCCTCTCTGATGACTGCCTCCAGTACATAAGGGATATGCAGATAATAGTGTTTTCCAGGAGCATCTTGAGGAGCTCCGAGTGCAGCCTGCTTCTATTTGATTTAGTCAAGTCTTCTGTCCAGCCTTTGTCTCTACCACTTCATCTCCTTTCCTTTCCCCAGCTCACCTAGCCCTCCAGACAAAAGGAGCTATTTGACATCTCCCCAGTTCTTCAGGGGAGCACATGTCATTTGCATCATGATGTGCAAATACAGGGTCAATACTTAAACATCACAGGAGGTTCTTTGTGTATTTTCTCATTATTCTGCATTTTCTTGTCTGTACTGATAGTTTTAGTTTTCAAGGTCATCCTGAAGTCTTGTTATCTTGGCCAGCTCCCTGCAGAATGTAATGTTCTATCTCATAGGAAACAAGGACAACATGTATAAAAGAGTCTTCTAGAAATCTTGGGGTTGTAATGCCACCCCAAGATCTGGTGCTTTGCTGTGAATAGACTACTGATGGTTTTAGTTTGTTTCGTTTTGTCATAAATGTAGTTTGGACTAGAATATTGGTAAACGTGTGTGTGTGTGTGTGTGTGTGTGTGTGTGTGTGTGTGTGTGTGTGTGTGATCTCTTGACTATATATTCTTTGCAGAAAATTTGGAATACTTATTTTTAATTATACGTCTGTATATGCTTCTGTATGAGCATGCTCATGTGAATGCATGAGATCCAAAGGCATCAGATCCCCTGGAGCAGAAGTTACAAATGACTGTGAGCCATCAGACAATGATGCTGGAGGCCAAACTTGGGTCCTTTAGACGAGCAGTAATCACTTATAACCACCAAACTTTCTCTCCACTTCTAGAAAATTTTTATATAAAAAATGAAACATTGTTAATAGCATGTCAGAAGTAATGTGTCAGGGTTTAAGCCATATTGCTATGCTATGACATACAGTTGATAGGAAACTCAGTGCTCTTTTGGTAAGTTTATGAAAGACACTGAAGACAGAACCGCAGTTCACTAATGAAGAGGAATTGTGATGGTTTAAATATGCTTGGCCCAGAGAGTGGCACTATTAGAAGGTGTGACCCTGTTGGAATAGGTGTGTCACTGTGGGTGTGGCTATAAAACCCTCATCCTAGCTGCCTATGTTCTGCTAGCAGTCTTCAGATGAAGATATAGAACACCCAGTTCTGTCTGAACCATAGCCATGGACCCTGCCATGCTCTGCCTTGATGATACTGGACTGAATCTCTGACCTGTAAGTCAGCCCCAATTAAATGTTATCCTTTATAAGACTTGTATTGGCCATGGTGTCTGTTCACAGCAGTAAAACCCTAAGACAGACATATATAGTGCTTCCTGCACCAGAGGCAGATAATATTACAGTACATACAACACACACACACACACACACACACACACACACACACACACACACACACACACACGGTTGCTTTTCTAACAAGATCCGTGTACATGAATGTATAAACTGCATTACTAGTGTCTGGACCACAGAAGCTAGCCAAGATCCGTGTACGTGAACGTATAGACTGCATTACTAATGACCACAGAAGCTCATGAACACCGGGCACAGGCAGTTTCCAGAAACAAATGACATTCGGCAACCGTAGACGGATACAGAGATTGGACAGGGAAGTGAAAGAAAGCAGGCTTATTTTGAGGTAGGCAGCTCCTTCTCCACTCCAGGATGTCATATCGCCTTTGTAGTAAGACATTCATTCTCAGGAGTGCTTCTGGGACACACTCTGTACAACATAGCCAGAGGACTCTACCTGAGTGCTCCACAATAAAGAAAGACAGGGACATGGGTGGGCACAATGGAAACTGGTGCTACTTACTTTCTATCTGTGAAAGGTAATAATTAAAGCAATATGGCTTTAATTATTTAATTGCCAGGATAATGTGAAGATTCCACAGTCACTATCAAAGAATTGGAAAAGCAAGAAATAATTGCTTAGCCCTAAGCACCTTTAGCATTGTGGTGTGGACACTGAAGAGGCCGAATGGTTTTATTCGTATTCCTTGTGGTTGGAGGCATTGCTCTTGATTGGTGTTTATATGTAAATATGTATCTGTGCTTGAGGAACTGGGGCTCAGGGCTTTATTCTCAGCAGGATATGAACATAAGACAACTCCTTCAATTCTCAGGGAGCATGGAGGGGGCATAAAGAATGCAATAGGCAGAGGGAAGGGTAGAACCTTGGCCAGAGCAACTCCGAGGCAGCAAACAGCCACAGTTAGATGGCGTTCGCCTGAGACAGCACAGCTCCTGATGAAAGCAAGGATGGAGTCTACATGAGTGTGTGTTTCCCACCTCTAGGAGCCCGTGATCACCTCTCCTGCTTTAGCATGAGGCGCATTGTGTAATCCCAGGTTTGCTCAATTCTGCAGAAGTTTGTCAATCAGTTTGGCAGGGGTTGGTGACAGTGTTAATGGCTTTGGAAAAACTCTGCCATCCCTGTAAGCGACCCTTACTCAACCTGGATGAGGTAGGTTTTTTTGGTTTGTTTGTTTTGTTTTAACATCCATGAGAGAGCTGTTATGGAGAAACACAGAACATCTTTTTTCCTGGGTGATCTGTTCCTAGCCCAGACTAAATCCTTATGTAAACTGGGCACAGCAAGAGATCAACAGTAGTCAATGTTAAAATCAAACAGTTACAACAGTGTAGGAACTTGGAGAGATGGCTCGGCAGTTAAGAGCACCGCCTGCTTCTCTGGAGGACGCGGGTTCAGTCTGCAGCACCCACATGGGAGCTCACAGCTGTCTGTAGCTCCATGATCTGAAACCGTTCACATACATACATGCAGGTAAAACACCAGTGGACATAAAATAAATTTTAAAAACTAGCTACAATATAATAAAAGGTATGAAAATGTGGCCTCTCTAATACCTGCTTCTGTTCCATTATGGTTGAAAGAGAATTCTCCCACACAGGTTTTTGTGTTTGAACACTTGGTCTCCGGGTTTGCCATTGATTTTGAGGTTGTAGAGCTTTTGGTGGTATTGGTGGCCTAGCAGGCAGAAGTAGGCCACTCAGGGTGGAGTCTCGAAGGTTGGTTGTACAAGCCTTTGGCTCTAGTTTGTGCTCTCTTTCCTGGTCACCAACAGGGCAGGGATTGTTGTCAGAGGCACAGGTCACCATGAGCACCATTCAGCCTCTGCCACACTGGTGGACTGGGATCCTTGAAACTGCACTAAAATGATAAACCTTTACTCCTTCAAGTTGTCTCAGTCAAGTGTGTAGCCACAGCAGTAAGAAGAGTAACTAAAGCAACTGTCACCTCTTACAACTCCTGCTACATGTTCTTCCTTGTGATGACATGATGAAATATGCTGAGGTGGAGGGCGTGACTCAGGCTGGGGGTGAACATTAGGCTATGGCATTTGGGCTCTTCCAACACAAGAGCTGTGCCATGCCCCACAGTTCATTTGCTGACAGAGATGGCTGAGTGACTAATGCGCAGCGAGCATATACAGTGAGGACATGCTGACAAGGTGGTGAGTCACATCCTAGACAGGAGAGCAGGAGAAGAGATATTTCATCATGCTGTTCACAGTAGCTCACAGTTTAAAACTTACCAGCTGTTTCTGGAACTTTCCATTTAATTTCTTTGAGTTACAGTTGATTCTGAGGTACTGAAGCTGCTGAAAAGAACCCTTGGGCATGAAAGGACTGCGGTATGGGCTTCTGATAGTGAACTAGTAACTTCCCAATATGCATTTTTATAGTGAAACTCTGCATGACTAAATGCTCCCCTCAGAAACATAGCTGAACCCAGCAACTGGGGACTGAGACAGGAGGGCAGCAACTTCACAACCATTAGCCGGGGCCCAAAAGAACCAAGAAAGGGATGTAACCAAAGAACTGTAACGTATCTGAGTATAAAAATATGATTGATATTACAATGTCCATATTGCCACTCATCTTTTTAAAACCACTTGCCAAGTTTTGGTTGTCCACCATAATATAAAGTCTATTGAAACACTCTTTCCCTTCCCAACTACATACCTACTAAAGGCCAGATTTTCTTCACGGATTCAAACCGAACTAACATTGAAACACAAGCAATGCAGAGGCAAAGATCCAGTTGTTGTAATGTGAGGCTTAAAGATGTTTGCAACAAATGTGAGGCAATGCTCTTCTCATTATTCTTTGAAAAACTATTTTTAAATAAAAGCATTTGAGGTGTAAAATATTGGTAACACATGTGCTAGTTAGAAGTTCTGGTCTGTACTACAAGTCTGCCTTTTGTGATGGAGGAGCCTGGCCAAGCCGTGAGAAGCCCTTCTCCATTGTTAGCTGGTGAAATGTTGAGCTTTGTCAGTAGAGGGCGCTGAGGGATAGCGCGGAGCTACAGTCACAGGTAAGTAGTGTATCTGGATCCAGCGCTCCATCATAACTTAGCGAGGAGATACAAGTTCTATTCTCAGGGAATGTCCACTCCCCACCCCTCCCTTCATAAATATTTATCTGTCTACATCATCCTGCTGCCTGTGGCATAATTTTTTGCATTGTCAACCTCTCTTTCAAGGGGTCTGAACCTCACCTCAGGACACTGATGCCATTTTATATTCTGTAGCACACAGACTCACTCAAGGCACAGTTGGTGGTCCATGCCTGGAATCCCAGGAAGGCTGAGGCGCACTGTGTTTGTTTATCTTTTTTTTTTTTTTTTAGGTTTTTCAGACAGAAAAGCCTGTGTATCTTTGGCTGTCCTGGAATTCAGGCTGGTCTTGTACTCAGAGATCCATCCTCCTGCCTCTGCTTCCCAAGTGTTGGGATTAAAGACCATCAGCACCCAGTTTTACTTACATGTTCTTAAGTACAGAACATTAACAAACAAATGCAAACCAAGATCCAAAATAAAACAAACAGACCAGGACCCTCATACTGAGACAACACGTTCCTAACATGGCTTGAGTCCATTCATGGGGCAACCCTTTCCCCATCTCACTTTTCAACACTTGCATCCAGGAGTGGCTCTGGATGAATGTGCTCAGGGTACACCAATAGTTTTCCACGCTGTTGGTCTGGTACATACAGACACTTCGAAGAATTCACACTTTAACAGTTAATCTTTTGCTACTAGACAGACCTCCTGGAGCCCAGCCTAGCCTTGGAGCTTTACTGTAGACAACTGAGGATTGAATTCCAACTCCAGAGTGCTGACATTATAGGTGCCAAGTTACTAATAGTTATTTTTTTATTAAAATTTCACATTCCAAATAATGAGTGTGGTATCTCCTGACTGGGCCTTGGGGCTAGAGATGCTCAGTGCTTAAGAGCACTCACTGCTCTTCCAGAGGACCTGGGTTCACAGGAATCCGGAACTTTTGCTCCAGAGGATCCTATACCTCCTGCCTTCTAAGGAAACCTGATCACACATGGCACACATACACATACACCACACACGTATACACACACACGTACACACACACACACACACACACACACACTTCTTTTAATATAAATAATTCATTCTTTTAAAAAAGTAATCCCAACATTTAGAGGGCAGGGGCAGGAAGACCCGAAGTTTAGGATCATCCTCCGTTTATGGGTTAGCCTGAGGTACCTGAGACATTGTATCAACTGAAGTGGAAGGAAGACACTGAAAAGATGGCTAAGAACATTTACTTTACAATTACCAGGCCCCAGAGTTTAGGTCCCAACATTTAGGTAACATTGGATGGTCTCAAAATCAGATGAGGCTTGGACATGAAGATTGCTGAGGATCGTTGCCTTGTGATATGTATGTATCTCATTTTGAATTAAAAACTAGAAAAGAAATTTACTGAGGACTCAGACTTTTACCATACAGTGCTCCATTCCAATTCAGGACTTAGCTAGAATGAAGGCTAACACCAGATTTGGTCTCTTGACTTGCATCTCTAGAATTATATATCCAAATAAAATTCTTTATTAAGTAGCTTGCCTCAGGTATTTTGTTACAGTAATAAAAAAGTAGCAAATGTTTTCCTTTTGTTACCTTAATATGAAATGAAAAATTATTACACTGCCCAAGGAGGTGGGGTAGGGCTGGAGAGATGGCTCACCAGTTAAGATCACTGACTGCTCTTCCAGAGTAGTTGGGTTCAATTCCCATTATCCACATGGTGGCTCACAACTGTCTGTCACTCTAGTTCTAGGGGACCTGATGGCCTCATACAGGCATACATACAGGCCAAACACCAATGCACACAAAATATAAATAAGTAAACAAATAAATAAACAAAACTCTAATTTGTTAAAAAAAAACCCTTGTTTTTCTCAAGTTAGAGAATTCTGGAAATATTTTAATGAATTTCTTAGCATTACATTACCTCAGCAAGCTGCTGCAATTGCCCATCTTTAGAGGTTCAGTAAAGCTATGACCAGACTGGGGACAATGTTCACATTTTAACTGTCAGTTAAAATGCAAATATCTATCAAAAATCTGGTGTTAATTTTTGAATATTATAGATATTATATGAACTATTATAGATTTGCTCTAGCAATATTAGAAAATGGAAATTATCATGGAGAATGTCTCTAGTTAGAAATGCCCTGTTAATTATTCCTATTCATTCTTTGTTCACTTGTTTGTTTTTGGAGACAGAGTGTCTCTGTTTAGCCTTGTCTGTCCTGGAACTCACTCTATAGACCAGGCTAGCCTCAAATTCAGAGATCTCTGTCTCTGCCTCCTGAATGCTGGGATTAAAGGCAGTGTTACCATGCTTGGCAATTCCTGTCCATTCTTTAAGAGGTATTATCTTTGGCTGCATAAAGGGCTAAGAAAGTGAGAGTGTGTGTTGGTCTTCTGTTCCCTCACCCACACGGGGCAGCTGACAATGGCCTGAATCCCACCTCCAGGGAATTCAGTGTCTTCTTCTGGCCCTGCAGGCATATGTACACATGAGCTTATGCACACGGACAGATTCAACATATAGGAATAGAAATAAGTCTTAAAAAGAGATTACGCAGTTAACCCTTTTTAAAATGTTTACGCCATACTCCTTTCTAAAGGAAAATGACAGAACATCATGTTGTAAGAGTGCCTTGTTGCGGGAGGCATTTAAATGAATTGATGAAAACCCACCATGGACCAGGGTTAAAGTATCGCCTGTGAAGACATCTGCTGCTAAATGCAGTTTGAAGCTTAGCCTCAGGCAGATTTCTTGGTCTTAATTCCCCTTTAAACTAAAATTTTGTTATTATTGTTATTAGTGTTTGTGTATGATAGAGGTAGGGGGCCATGAGCCAGGATGCATATTAAAAGGTAGAAAAACTGTGAAGTTGGTTTGCTTCTTCCTTTGTGTGGGTTCTGGTGCTCACATGTATGTGTTTAGGCCTGTGTGGCAAGCATCTCTCCAGTCCCAGAACAGTACTTTGATTGATTTCCAGAAAATATTTTAGGTGCTTAGAAGTTCAAGTGAATAAGAATGATTTAGTTTCTTCGTTCAGTGATTTTTAACTGTAGCCTTTGGATTTACTCAGTTTAACCTGTATACTTTTTTTTTTTTTTTTTTTTTTTAGAGCTGGGGACTGAACCCAGGGCCTTGCGCTTGCTAGGCAAGCGTTCTACCACTGAGCTAAACCCCCAACCCCTAACCTGTATACTTTTTGTATGTTCCCAATAGTGAATTATTAGAAAAAATTTCGCTTATATGTACACTCAACTCACACAAACATAAACAGAAGAAGTGTGTTTCAGTGTCATTAGTGCTGGTTTGAAAAGGAATGGCCCCCACAGACTCATGTGTTTGAATAGTTGGCCAGCAGGGAGTGGCATTCTTAGGAGGTGCGGCCTTGTTGGAGGAGGTGTGTAACTAGGGGATGGGCTTTGGGGTTTCCAAAGCTCAAGCCATGTCCAGTGTCTCTCTCTTCCTGCTGCCTGTGGATCCAGATGTAGAACTCTCGACTCCTCTCCAGCACCATGCCTGCCTGTGTGCCACCATGCTCACACTATGATGATGGACTAAACCTCTGAACTGCAGGCCCGTCCCAAATTAATGTGTTTCTTTAGAAGAGTTGATGTAGTCATGGTGTCTCTTCACAGCAACAGAAACCCTAAGACAATTACGTTTACAAATATTAACAGATAATCATAACAAAAATCAATGGATTGTTTTCCTTTGTTCTTTCCATATATAGAGGCGAATGCATTATTTTATCCCCAAGCATCTGCTCCAGTTTTTACAGAAACATAACACCATTACTGCTGAACTCCAAACTCAGGCCAGTGGCTATTAAGGCTAGGTAGGGAGGAGTAAGAGAATGAAACTTCCCATCATTAGATGAAAAACCAAATTGTAGAAAGAAATGTATAAGAATGCATATGCCTAGTCTGGCCACATGCACCTTGTAGTGACCTCCAGAATTCTTCTGCAGGATCCAGAATCTCTGTTCTTGCTTAGTCCCACAACATTCTCCTTCAACTGAGTCAACATCTAGGCTTCTCCCTGGACCTGCCATACCTTCATACCCTCAGGAACTTTGCACTGCCTCTGCTATCCCACTCCATATGTAGACTTCCCACATCTTTCTCCAGGGTCCAGTCTGGTGGCTAATCCTGACCTTTTCATCCATGTCTTTTTCATAATCTACAAGATTTAGCCTGGGTCCCACAACAAGTGTACAAGCCTAATCTTGACTTCCCTGCCTTCACTGCAGAGGAACTCTAGGGTTAGGCCAGTATCTGCCATACCACAGGATTCTCTCACATCATATCCATCCTTTTCACTCAGATCTATCAGCACCTATACACCCAGCTTGACACAGGAAGCACATCCTGTTTACCAGTCCGGTCTCATCTGCCCACCTGACTGCATTCCACCCAAGCTACTTCCAACCTCTTTCCACCCAACCTGGCCCTATTTCTATTTTCCCCTCACACTGTTCTATCCATAACTAACTTAAAAGCAACGAAAGAAGTCTGTTGCAGTAAAAAATAATGTGGTGCTGCATGATCAGTTCCTGCACTGACCACTCTGTGCTTCTCTCCTGGGCTCCCTCTAACTTGGGTGGCCGCTCTCTCACTAGTTCCAGCTCCATCAGGTCATAGGAACTAGAGCTAAATTATTGCTGCCCCCAAGTACTCTCTGACCTGGGTGGTCCAGTGTGGTACCTTGCCACTCTGGTGTTAGTTCCGGCACCCGTGGGTCGAAATGGCACTAACCATAATTTATCTCTAATTAGTATCTCTTCTGTGGCTCTCTGCTAGCTGCAAACTCTTTGGTACCAGCTACCGGGTAAAATCAGGGCTCTAGGAGTCCAGCATGGGGCTGGCCTTTTACAGCTCCCTGCCATGTACTCTGCTCCAGTTCCCAACAACCCAATGAAATCAAGACTGACAATCAAATTTATATGTTAAATTCTCAATCCATAATACATCTACACAATAAAATCACAAACAATTGATAAGGATATAAACCTCCCACCTAGATAAGATAAATTTGCCTACAGAAATCTATATGAACTACCTTGTCAATTCAAGACCACCCAAATCTGGGCTATCCTTCTCTGTCTCCATCTTGATTCTCCTAGCTCCTTCTCCCCTGCTTCTTCCTGTCCTTCAAAAAACCTCTGTTCCTGCCTCCCTTCCTTCTCATCCAATGACAGGCCTTATTTTATCTTGTCTGCCTTCACCTGTATAAAGACATCAACCTACAGAAGTCCCATGCTCTGGTCTCATCACAGGAATACCAACACTATGACAGATCAAGGCAGTATCTTCTCCCCAAACCTAACAGTCCTACAGAAAGCTTTGCCAATGTGAATTACCTAGATGAACTCTAGGACAAACAAATGAGCAGTCAGAAGCCTTCTCACTGAAATCAAGGAGTTGAAAGAAGATAGAAACAGCTCAGTAAAGCCAAGGAGAAAAAGTTAAAAGAGAATAAATATCTGAGTGACATCCAAGAAAACACAAACATGAGACTGATGATGGATAGAATGAAGAACAATGGGGACCAGTGAGGACTTGAGATTGGAACTCAGTAGAGAGGGGGCACTGACAAGGACTCAAGCTGAAACGAAGATGGATTTGAAACACCCAACAGCCCAACTAGAAAACCCAAAGGGAAGCCTTACAAGTAAAATGAACCAAACAGAGGACAGAATACCATGTTTCAAAGGTAAAACAGGAGATCTAGACCATGTAAGCAATGAACACGAAAACATTTAAAGTACAGATCGAAAGAACACATAGGAAGTTAAAAACAAAACCACTCCACACCTTCAAATCATAGGGAGAATTCCAAGGCCATGGCATAGACCTGACTTTAACAAGATCATAAAGGAAAACTTACCCAAACTAAGGAAAGACATACCCTTACAAATCCGAGAAGCAACACACAGAATACCAATCAGAGGAGACTAGAAAAGAAAGTCCCATGACATATCATAGTCAAAATGCCAAGTATGTATCACAAAGAAGGCGTATGGAAAGCTGCAAGATCTGTCAACTAGAAGGAGACTGCTCCTGGTCCTGGAAACCTGACTACTCACTGTGGCTGGAATCGTCCTGCTGGGGCGCTGCTACTAGTCCACTCAACCAGACTTATCCCTAGGGACACCTCTGCCATCTGTCCTTGTACTCACAGCTAAGTGTAGTCCGCACCTCTCAGCAAGGAAGCCTCTTTGTGCAACAGTTGGGCACCACTATGGGAAACACAACCAACTAAAATGCAGAGTTGTGGAGCCTGGTCCCAGTGGATACAAATCACTTTTGTACTTAAGGCTGAGGGAGCATTGCAAGAGTCAGAGGATTACAAAATGCTGGGAGATTGTGTCTCCTAGTAATGACAGGAACTACATCCACAAAAATCTCACGGACATGACTGCCCAATTGTAAGCTGAACCAGGATGACACCAATGGACATGCCAAAGTGGACAGGGAAATTCCATGAGGTCTCAAGCTCACACAAAGAACTACAGCTACTCAGTAAAGCTGGGAGGCAGAGGGCTGGCCCACCCCAGGGATGAGTACTCTAATTGGTTGTCCAGTGCCCAATAGTTAGCACTGAAAACACACCTACAAGTAGCACTACATGGATTCAACATGTTCTATTTGGGAATGTGTGTATATATATAAATACGTGCATGTGTGGGTATATATAAATAAATACATGCATGTGTGGGTATATATAAATAAATACATGCATGTGTGTGTATATATAAATACGTGCATGTGTGGGTATATATAAATAAATACATGCATGTGTGTGTATATATAAATACATGCATGTGTGTATATATATAAATACATGCATGTGTGTGTATATATAAATACATGCATGTGTGTAGTAACAATTGATGAAAGAAGAGGTCATGAATTTGAGGGAGAGTGGGGAGGGGGACATGGAGGTGTTGGAGGGAGGAAAGGGAGGAGAAATGTTAGGGTTTCTATTGTTATAATGAAATACCATGACTAAAAGCAAGTACAGGGAAAGTGTTATTTTGGCTTATACTGCCATATGTCTTCATCATTGAAGGAAGCCAGGGCAGGAACTCAAAAGGGGCAGGAACTTAGAGGCAGGAGCTGACGCAGAGCCCACAATGGGCTGGGCCCTTCATCAATCACTAACTAAGAAATGCTCTATAGCTGGACCATATGGAGGCGTTTTCTCATTAGAGGCCCCCTCCTCTCAGATAGCTCCAGCCTGTGTCAGGTTGACACAGAACCAGCCAGCTCTGCAGTTAAAATATAAGTAAAAAGAGCAGCCATGGTCCACAGAGTGGCCAGTGTCTGTGGGTGTGGACTTCTCCTAGCCTAGCATGAGGCTAAGGCTTTCACAGAAGGTGAGGAAAAAAGCAGAGAGAGAGAGAGAGAGAGAGAGAGAGAGAGAGAGAGAGAGAGAGAGAGAGAGAGAGAGAGAGAGAACGAGATGGTGGTTATGGTTATGGTTATGCTGGGAGAAAAATCAAGGCTAACTCACCTACTCAGCTTTTGATGAAATGGACTAAAATTTAAATTGCTTAAACTGGTTTTGCTTAAATGTCGCTTGGCTATATTCAATCCAATCTCTTATTAAATATTTATTAAATATATTTATGCCCAAGAAATTCTGCCAGACAGTGTAAGATACTTTCATTTGGGGGAGTCAGCATCAATGTGATCTAGAAAACTGTAGAATCCTTGGGGTGGGGGATGGAGAGGGTTGTAAATGAATTGAAATGGAGACAAGTTTAGTTTATTCTAAGACAAGAACTGGCATAGCTGGCCTTGAGCTCTCTATCCTCCATCCTCTCTTCACTCACTCTCACACTCAGCATGAACAGTTTTCGCCTGGACTGGATGAGGTATGTAAGACATACAGCGGAAGAAGTGTGTATGGAGATTTCTATATTACACAGAGTGAGGAACATTCAGAGGGTTTACAGAGATGGAGAAGACGAAAAACAGAATGAGATTGACAGTTATTTGGGAGGCTACAACAAAATACTACTCTACCTCAGTATCATGGTTTAGCTAGTAACAGTGTTTACTAGTAATACCCAGAACCCACATGGTTGAAGGACATAGCCCACTCCCTGATCTGCACACAAGCACACACACTGTGGTATGCACAGCACCCTCCACCCACAATAAATAATGGTGACAAAAACCTATCCAACTGTCATAGGAAGTCTCGGAAGTCCAAGAAAAAGACAGAGTTGGCGTCTGACAAGGGTGGCTTTCTAGATGGTCATCTTTTTATTGTAACCCCTTACCTTGAATGACAGGAGAGGCAAAGGATTCTCTCAGAACTCTTTTTTTTTTTTCTCTCAGAACTCTTTTTTTTTTTTTGAACCCAGGGCCTTGCGCTTCCTAGGCAAGCGCTCTACCACTGAGCTAAATCCCCAACCCCTCTCTCAGAACTCTTTAAAAAGTATTTATACAATTTTTTTAATTTGGTGGATGTTAAGTTTCTTATGATCGTTTTATTTTTTCTATTTTATTATTTTTTATTACATGTATGTGTCTCTGTGTGGGCGTGTGCACATGAGTTCTGGTGCCCACCCTGGACAAGTTGTCAGATCTGGAGCTGGAGTTACGATGGTTGTGAGTTGCTTGATGTGCTTGTTGGGAATTGAATTCAGGCCCTCTGAAATAACAGTAGGTGTACTAACTACTGGGCCCTGATAATATTAATATTAATATTTAATGTATGATTTTTGTTTGTTTAAGAGAGGGTCTTGCTATGCAGCCCTGACTGGCCTGGAACTTGCTGCAATGCAACTCAGGAAGAGAGGGGAGAAGGGGAGAGGAGAGGAGAGGAAAGATAAATTCTGGGAAAGTCAGTGAGAAGCCCTGTCTCCGGAATTCTCCCTCCTTGTCCCCTCTCCCCACCCCGAAAAGATCTGAAATTTGAAGATTTAAGAATCAGGAGACCTGTCCTAGTTTCCCGGAAGATGACATGTAAACAAGTTAACAATTTAAATACGCTACGAAGTGATCAGCACGTAGGAAGCCAAGGCGGATTACCGCACTTTCAGGTAGACCTGAACTACAGTGTAAAAAGAAAACATCCAGGTGTGGCAAGCCTTTAAGCCTAGCCACCACCCGCAGGCAGAGATAAAGCGCTGAGTCCAAGGCCAGCTAGGGCTAAATAGTGAGATCCTGTCTAAACAAAGTTCAGTAAAAACAAGTAAGCTAAAAGTAGACAGACATAAACCAGTAAAGAGGAAAAAATTTCCAGATAAAATTTCCAGTTTATGTTTTAGCTATTTCAAGTCTAAAATAAGATTTTAAGAACGATAAAAGTATACACTATTCTGATTTTCCCGATGTCTACTGTTATGAACATTTTTGCGAGGTTTTCCAGTGACGCCGGAAAAAAAAAAGTAAAACCAGAAACCAGACAAATCCGAAGCGGGATTGAGTTATCGAATTCCACCTTGTCCAGCATCAGTTCTCCGCACTTTTTCCTTACTGTGTAACATCCTAGGAGAGGCGGGTGGAGGCTCCCTGAGGCGCTTGGGCGGGGAAAAGCCAGCGGAGGCGCGGCCTGTCGCGGGTCAGCTGGTGCTGCTCTCTGCTCGCGGCTCGCACGTGATGACTTTCCGGGAACCTGCGCCTCAGATTCTGGTGGAGTCTGAGCTACTCCGGAGCCGCCCCTCGTGACGTCACTAGCGCGATTCCTCTTGCTGACCAATCAGAAGGTCGGACTTCAGGGAAGCCCCGGGCGGCGGGGGCCGCCAGGGCGCGTGCGCAAGGGCTCCGCGTGGCTATATAAACATGGCTGGCGGAGCCGCGCCGGGGGCCGCGCGGAGCGCGTGTGGGGTGCTTGTGGATCGTGCGGGTCTGTAGGATTTTGAAATTAGTGGCGGGGAAGCGCAGAGTTAGAGCTCCCCGGGTGGGAACTGAAGTGACGCCCTGAGGGAGCTGCCGGTCCGGGCGTTTCTGCCGCGGGACCCGGGCTGAGCGCGCACGTGTGAGCGCCGCTGAGGGAGTGCCCGGCGGTGTCGCCGCCAGCCGGGCCCGGAGCGCGCGTGTGCTCCGCGATGCTGCAGCGTCCCGACTGCACCCGAGTCTCCTGCCGCCCGCCCCGGCTCTCCTCGCCTCAGCTCCGGGAAGGGCAGCATCGCTGCCGCTGAGCCTCCGAGGGCATGCCAGCGGGCCTCACGGGGCCGGCCGGCGCCGCTGCTCCTGTAGTCTCGAGCGCCTCGGGGACCGTGACTATGGCCCCGGTCGCTGCGCTGCCTGTGCGGGTGGAGAGCACCCCGGTGGCCCTGTGCCCTGTGACTAAGGCCCCTGTCAATGTCTGCGTGGATTCTGTGGCGCCCCAGTCCTTGCCAGCCCCAGTGGGGACTCTAGTGACCAAAGTGGTTCCTGTCACTGCCCTTCCTAAACTCGGCGGCCCCAGGCTGCCCGCTCCTCAGATAGTCACCGTGAAAACTCCTAGCACCACGACAATCCAACTACCGGCTAATTTGCAGCTTCCTCCAGGTATGTGGAATACCCCTGCTCTCCTGAGGTGACTCGGGGACATGGCTACCCCCTACCCCGCGTAACTCTGAGGAACTTAGAGCCAAGAGAGCCCTTCCTAATCTTGACTTTGCTGAGAGTCTGCGGGCAGTGATTTGGCCTCACCATTCACATAACCTCTAGGTCGATTACTGCATTTTGTATTTAAGGAAGCGGTCCTTTCATCCAAGATAAAGTCAGACGTGGAAGAGGCACTCTCAGGACCACGGTGGAGTCATTGGCTGGCACTTAGATGGGGACATAGGGATTCTCTGGAGTTAATTTTCCTGTGGAGAAAGGCCCAGTAAAGGGATGCCTCTTTTAAAAGAAAGTTTTTGAAACTTCAGACAAAGAGGTTTTTAATTTAAGCAAATTAAAATAAGTTTACAACAGAAACTATTAATTCCGTGTTGTTTTGTTTTTCCTTTGAGACACGTTCTCCTGTAGCCCAGGCAGGCTTTGAACTCCTGTGTATAGGGGTGGATTACCTTGAATTCTTGTTGTCTCCTTCAAAGACCTAGAATTACTTGTATGTGCAACTGCACCTGGCCAAATACTGTGTTCTATACCATCTTAAATGTGCAATAAATGTATTTTAAGTTAAAAGAGCGAGCCCTTTTGGTAGGGAACAAGTGGCCAAGTTGACAGATCTGAGTTGTGCAACTGTTGTATTTGAAGTGATACGTGAGCATTGTGTTAATGAGTCTGGTCGCCTTTGGGGACGGGGGTGGGACTCTGCCAGAACTGCCCTTGTGGACCAGGCTCTCCTCGAACTCAGAGATCCACCTGTGTACTGAAGTTAAAGGCCCGTACTACCACTCCTGGCTTTTGTTTAATTTGTCTCATTATTTAATTTTATTTCATGTGCATGGGTGTGAGGGTGTCAGATCCCCTGAAGCTGTAGTTATGGATAGTTATGAGCTGCCATGTGGGTGCTGGAAATTGAACTCAGATCCTTTAACCACTCAGTGCTCTTAACCACTGAGCCATCTCTCTAGGCCTCTTTGTTTGCTTTTTAGTCTTTGGAGGCTTATTATCCTGTTGGGCTGTTTTATGATTTGCATAAAAGTTTTGCTTTGCAATAATTTACACATTGTAAGTTATTTTACTGGTGTTATTTGTTCCTTAATTGAAAAATTATCTTTTATTTGTCTTCCATTGATTTTTCTAAGCAGAAAGTGGAAACATGTCGGTAGTGCTACAAAACTCTTCCATGAAAACCTTGATTTAGCCTGATGGTGGTGGCACATTCTTTTTAATCACAGCACTTGGGAGGCAGAAGCAGGCAGATCTCTGTGAGAGTGAAGCCTGCCTAGTTTAGAGAGCCAGGGCTGTCCTAGTATAGGACAGCCAGGGCTACACAAAAAATGGAAACATTAATTGAAAAGATTTCTTTAGTATCCTCTGGCCAAAGGACAGAGGGTTGGTTTTTTTTTTTTTTTTTTTGTGGGAGGGTGCTAGTTTTATGTCAACTTGACACAAAGTAAAGTCATAGAAGAGGAAGCCTCAATTGAGAAAATACCTCCATAGGATCAGGCTTTTAGACAAGCCTGTATGGCATTTTCTTAATGATTATGTGAGAGGGCCCAGCCTATTGTGGGTGATGCCATTCCTGGTTTGGTGGTCCTGGGCTCTATAAGAAGGCAGGCTGAGCAAACCACGAGGAGCAAGCCAGTAAGGAGTACCCATGGCCTCTGCATCGGCTCCTGTCTCCAAGTTCCTGCCCTGCTTGAGTTCTTGCCTTCTTTGGTTTTTATGATGAACTGTTATTTGGAACTGTGAGGGAAATAAAGCCTTTCCTCCCTAATTGCTTTGGTCATGGAGTTCCATCATAGTAACCCTGATTAAGACTGAGAGCTAATGTTGTATTTGGTTATGGACGTCCTGAGCAGATTATGTTATGCACATTTCAGAAAACTCTCTCAGTGTTGTATGGTACACAAGGTACTCTCCTGGTAAAAACAGTGTATCCTTGGATACTATATATTTGTGGTGAATGTATTTGAATGAAGTTACCTACTGGTTTGCTACAATGTACATTCTTGTCTAGTTATTGAAATGTTTGCCTGTCCCCCTTGGGTTTCTCTGTGTAGCCCTGGTTGTCCTGGAATTCACTCAATAGACCAGGCTGGCCTAACTCTTAAGATATTCACCTGCCTCTTCCTCCAGAGTGCTGAGATTAAAGGTATCCATCACTGCCACCTAGCATCATTAAAGTTTTTTTAGAAAGTCAAAAAAAAAAAAAGTATTTAAGATAGAAAACATTGTCAAGGTGGAAAGCTTGCTGATAAGTTGTAGCAAGTTATTTTACTGAGGGCTTGCCAGTTAGTCACTTTTAATACATTATTATTTCTTTTATTCTGTTCTCATAATGGACAGGTAGCACATAAGGAAAAGAAGTCTGTAAGAATAGATAATTGCCCAATGTCAGGCAAGTAGCTCATATAAGTCAAAGGGGATTTAAATCCAGATCTACTTAAATATAAATGTGTACAGTATATTACTGAAGAAGCTCTATATAGAGAGGAGAAACTTTTAAAGGACTTGTGGTAGAAGATCATGAGAGGTACCTGAAGAGTTGCTTGGGGGAATTTCTGCTGGTCTGTTGAAAAAGAGCCAATAGAATGAAATGACATTGACTAACTGTAGGTTATACAGAATGTGTGTCAGTTCTTAATTTACCAAGATAAATTCTTTTGAGTACTTAACTCCTTTCCGAGTTTCCTTTGAGTAGAACTTTTTTTTAACAGTGCCTCTATCCAGCCAGGTCTGAGGGTGCACAACTCCTTTACTGGACCACTCAGGAGTTTAAGGCTATGCTTGGGCCTATAATTGCAATGAGGAGGCTGAACCAGAAGTATGGCCTCCAGGTTGAGGCCAGCCTGGCCTACAATAATGTTAAGGTTCTATCTCAAACCCTGGGGCTAGGTAGATGACTTGATTGGTTAAAGTACTAGCCACACCAGACTGAATTTTGTCCCTTAACACCGTAGCTTTCAACATTTCTAACGCTGTGACCCTTAAATATAGTTGTGTTGACCCCCACCATAAAGTTATTTCATTGCTTCTTAATAACGAATTTTGCTACTGTTATGAATTCAGGATGTCTGATATGTGACCCTGGTGGGAGGAGCTTGACCCAATGGCTGAGAACTGGTGCCTTAGTTTCTCAGGCTTGGTGGGAAGCTCATTTACCTACTAAGACGTTTCAGGAGCCAACTGTTTTATTTTTAATGGCAGTATAATTTATTATTTAATAATTCACTTACTGTTCATTTAGGTTGGTTGCTTATTATCTTTTATTATTTACTAAAGTAGATGTTTTTACATTAGGTTATATTATATGTTATGATTTTTTGGGGGGATAGATAACATAGTATATTTTGTTATGTACTGGTAATTGCAATATATGCCGAATTCTGTGTGAAATACTATGAATACAACTTTAAGTAAAGTAGACAAAATTTCTCTCTTGGAAATCCAGTAGATTTCTTGAATTTCCATAGATTACTTTGGAAATTTTTGTTATTTTTGGAAAATAACCTATGCATTCATAAAACTAACACCAAATATAATCACTTGGAGTCACTAATTTTGGAGGTGAAATTTAAAGAGAGAAATAATAAAAACGTGTTTTGACAAATCAATCTGTTTTGATCAATGGTGGGTGATAAAAACCTAGTATTTTAATTTACTTACGATAAATTTATGAAATGAGAAAAGGGCAATGTAAGTGGTTTTAAACTCAATATGGAAAATTATTATGTGAAAAATGAGAGGATTTTGGCCCTAGAGAAAAATACAGTTTAGGCATATACATCTTTACAGAACTCAGTATGAAAATGTAACTAGCTAATTTTGTTTCTTATGGATGCTAAAGGAAAACATGTTTCTTTGCATATTAAGGGGTTTGTGTTCCTAGTCTGCTTTTGAAAGAGCGATGGCTGTCTATCTCATTTTTCCTAACTCTAGGTTGTTTGAGAAGAGTCTAGAAAGCCACCAGTCAGGTATTTTGAATTATAGCATTTGAATTAGAATCTTTCTGGATCTAGATTTTTATACATTTGCTATTCTTTCAGAAACTATTTACAAATTATGAGAATCTTGAAAAATCAAAGAGCTTCCATCCAGATTAGACTCTGCCATGGAAACACAGCAATTCACAGAGCATAAAAACAAAAAACAATTTTGTGCGGATACTAGTTCACTTTTTTCTTTTTTTTTTTTTAAATTTAAGTATTTTATTTATTTACATTTCAATTGTCCCCCTTCCTGGTCCCCGGTCCATGAGTCCCCCACCCTATTCCCCTCCCCTCTTGCCTCTAAGAGGGTGCTCCTCCATCCTCTTACTCCCATCTTACCCTTCTAGCATCCCCATTCTCTGAGCCATCAAGCTTCATAGGACCAAGCGCATCTCCACCCGCTAAGGCCAGACAAGGCAGTCCTCTGCTACATAGGTAGTGGGGAGCCATAGACCAGCCCATTTATGCTATTTGGTTGGTATTTTAGTCCCTGGGAGCTCTGAGGGGTCTGGTTAGTTGACACTGTTGTTCTTCCTATGGGATTGCATCCCCTTCAGCTCCTTCAGTCCTTCCCCTAACTCTTCTATAGGAGTCCCCAGGCTCAGTGCAATGGTTGGCTGTGAGTATCTGCATCTGTCTCAGTCAGGTGATCTCTCAGAGATCAGCCATGCCAGGCTCCTGTTTGCAAGCACGTCTTGGCATCAGCAATAGTGTTGGGGTTGGGGCAGTCTCTGGATAGGCTTTCCTTCAGTGTCTGCTCCATTTTTGTCCCTGCATTTCCTTTAGACAAGAACAATTCTGGGTCAGAATTTTTGAGATTGGTGGGTGGCCCCACCCTTCAGCTGGGGGCCATGCCTATCTACTGGAGGTGGTCTCTGCAGGTTCCTTCTCCCCACTGTTGGACATTTCGGCTAACGTTGTCCTGGAGCCTCTCACATCCCTTGTGTCTGGGACTTTCTAATGGTTCTCCCACCCCCACCCCATACTGCTGTGTATTTTCATTCATTCTCCTGGCCCTCTAGGCTTCTCTTCTCTCCACCTCTGCCCCTCCCCTTACTTGATCCTGCCCCTCTTTTTTCCCTCCTCCTCTAGCACCTAGGTCCTTCTCTTCCTCTGCCTCCCAGGGATTATTTTGTCCCCCCTTCTAAGTGGAATTGACGCATCCACACTTGGATACTAGATTGCGTGTCTGATAATTGATCAGGAATTTTTGAATGCATGTTCTAAAGGGTTTATACTTTATTGTGATCTCTTTGCCTGTTTCTAGCACGGCTGATACTGACCTGGCAAAATGAGTTAAATGGTATTTACTCGAAGATGTCAAGTATTAGCATTTTATTCCAGGGCTTGGTAGATTTGACCAATAGAGCCATCTAAATTTGGGCTTATCATATGAATGCTTTTTTGATTTGTTATTTACATTTTTAGACTTCTATTCAAATTGTCTGTTTCTTCATGATAAAGCTTAGTACTTTATATATTTCTTGTCTCATTTATAAATTTACCTGGTGTATTGACTTCCAGTTGTTGAGGATTCTTTCTCTATAGTTTGCTTAGAAACAGACAGAATGCCTGTTGAGCAGCCATTGTACTTGGCTAAGAGGTTACAAAGAGAAGAAAAGGCTATACTGAGTGTGTAACTGGTACCAAGGGCAAGTTGGAAGTACGTCCTTGGACGTTCCACATAGGAGTTCCTGAGTCTTTTTGCCTAGTTAGTATGTCAGAGCTTTGTTATGGTTGTTGTTGGTTGGTTGGTCTTGTTTATGAGACTGGGTATTACTATGTTGCAGTGCATCCTGGAACTCACAGAAATCTTCCTGCCCTCGCCTCGCAATCCTGAGATTAATCCCCGTGTCACTGCACTTTGCAAATTTATCAGTTTTGATACTCTTTCAAATAGCCAAGTTTCAGGCTTATTAATTTTTCTCAATTATTTTTTCTTCCATATTATATTTATCTTTGTTTTAATCTTTACTTTTTTATTGGATATTTTCTTTATTTACATTACCCAGTTTCCTCTCTGGAAACCCCCTATTCCATCCCCCTCCCCTTGCTTCTATGAGGGTGCTCCCCCACCCACCCACCACTCCCTCTTGTCTCCCCTACACTGGGCATTGAGCCTTCACAGGACCAAGAGCCTCTCCTCTCATTGATGCCCAATAAGGCCATCCTCTGCTCCACGGGTCCCTCCAAGTGTACTCTTTGGTTGGTGGTTTAGTCCCTGGGAGCTCTGGTGGGGTCTGGTTGGTTGATATTGTTGCTCTTCCTATGGATTGCAAACCCCTTCAGTCTTTTCTCTGTGCTCAGTCCAATGGTTGGCTGTGGGCATCCGCCTCTGTATTTGTCAGGCTCTGGCAGAGCCTCTCAGGAGACAGCTACATCAGGCTCCTGTCAGCATGCACTTCTTGGCATCCTCAATATTGTCTGTTTTTGCTGTCTGTATATGGATCCCCAGGTGGGGCAGTGTATGGATGGCCTTTCCTTCATTCTCTGCCCCACACTTTGTCTTTGTATTTCCTCCCTTGAGTATTTTGTTCCCCTTTCTAAGAGAGACTGAAGCATCCACACTTCCTTCTTCATGGGCTTCATGTGCTCTGTGAATTGTATCTTGAGTATTCCTAGCTTTTGGGCTAATATCCACTTACCAGTGAGTGCATACCATGTGTGATTTTTTTTTTTTTTTTTTGTGATTGGGTTACCTCACTCAGGGTGATACTTTCTAGTTCCACCCATTTGCTTAAGAATTTCATGAAGTCATTGTTTTTGGTAGCTGAGTAGTACTCCATTGTGTAAATGTACTCCATTTTCTGTATCCACCCATTCCTCTGGTGAAGGGCATCTGGGATCTTTCCAGCTTCTGGCTATTATAAATAAGACTGCTGTGAACATAGTGGAGCATGTGTCCTTGTTATATGTTGGAGCATCTTGTTGGTATATGCCCAGGAATGATAAAGCTTGGTCCTTAGGTAGTCCTGTGTTCAATTTTCTGAGGAACCACCAGACTGATTTCCCGAGTGGTTGTACCAGCTTGCAATCCCACCAACAATGGAGGAGTGTTCCTCTTTACAGTTCTTTACATGTAATTGTTTTAGTTTTTATTTTGCTCTACTTCCAGTGTTACAAGGTTACGGGATGTTAATGGTTTGAGATCTTTTGTTTTTCCAGACTTGGGGTTTCTCTCTGTAGTTTGAGTGCTGAGTGACAAAGGTGTGTGCCACCACTGTCTGGCTCTCCTTTGACATCTTTTTAAGATTGACTTTTCTAGATATAAATTTTCTTATAAACATTTCATTGACTCCACATCATAAATCTTGCTATCTCATATTTTCATTATTACTTATCTATGTATATTTTCCAATTTCCTTTAAATTTTTTTAAATTGACCGGTTGGTTTCTGAATGTATTTTTTAATATCCGTATAGTCCTAAATTTATCAACTCTTTTTTTGTTATTTCTACTTTCATCCTATTGTAGTTGTGCTCAACACATTTATGATTTTAGTACTTTAAAAATTATCAGGGCTTGGTATGTGTACTAATGTAAGTGTTTTATTTGTTTTTAGATTTTATTTATATTTTAAATTGTGTATATGTCTTGTTTGTCTCAATGAATATATGTACATGAATGCAATCACTTTCAGAATTTAGATTGCCAGGAGCTAGAGTTACAGGTGATTGTGAGTCTCCTGATGTGGTGCTTGATGCTGCTAATGAGCTCAGGGTCTTTTGAAAGAGCAGCAGCATTCTTAACCTCAGAGCCATCTCAACAGCACCTCCTGCCCCCACTTGGTACTGATTGGCCTGAGATCTGCTTAAGTAAGCCAGGCTGATCTAGAGTTTGCAGTCATTTCTGTACAACTTCCTGCATGCTGGGATTACAGCTGTTACCGTTACACCCAGTTTAAACGGTCCGTGTTTACAATTTTTCTCTGTACAGTTAATTTGTGGGGTAAAAGATGTGTGCTAAGTTTACTTGACTTACACTGCTTTTTAAGTCACTGTCTTCCTTATTGGTATCCTGTGAGTGTTTGGTGGTGTTGCTAGGCATTGTCCTCGGAGTAAATGCTCTGCCTCCACCCATTTCTCTTTCCTTGATCTGTCTAACTCTATACTTTCAGTGAAAATGGACATTTTACAAGTGTTGAACTATTTTTCTTTGTTTATATTTATTTACGGTTTCTCTGTATGTATTTTAGGCTCTGTAGTTTTGTTACCTGTGATAAAACCTGTTTCTAGATTTGTGTGAGTTGCTAACAGGTTGCTTGGTGCATTGTTAGGATTGGGTGTGTATGCATAGTGTGAGCAGGTGGGGCTAAGATTGCCCAGTGCACTCGAGGAAGAACTGTGTGTACAGCCCAAAACACGTAAAATTTGAGGTTGCCCTAGTCTCCACTGCCTCAGTTTGGTGCATTTGTATTTTAAATATGGCAGCTTCTCTTTTTTTTTTTTTTTTTTGATCTTTTTCATTACAACAGACTCCTTTTTGTACTCCTATTGGTAGAATTTCTTTTTTTTCTTTTTTCTTTTTGGATTCTGTTTGTTTGCTAATATTATGGCTACTTTAGCTTCCCCCTTTTGTTGTTGTGTGATATGTTTATTTTTTTCCACCTTTTTTTTTTTTTTTTTGAGAGTGCTCTTCATATTTTTCTGAGATTGCCTCAAACTCACTGTATAGTCACTGGATACTCTTGAATTCTCGGCTTCCCACATGCTGGCATTATGGGCTGAACTACAATACCCAGTTTCAAACTTACTGTATTTTTTCTTTTTTTTTTGTTTTTTGTTTTTTTCGGAGCTGGGGACCGAACCCAGGGCCTTGCACTTGCTAGGCAAGCGCTCTACCACTGAGCTAAATCCCCAACCCCTCAAACTTACTGTATTTTTAAATCTTAGACAAGTCTTAGAAAAATAACAAATTATGGGGTTCTATCCAGTTCTATACTTTTAATATAGTTGAACTTAGCTTTGATATTTTTGCTTTCTATTCCCTTGTGTTTCATCTTCTTTTCAGTTAAGAGGATTTATTTTTGTATACCATAGTTTCAACCACAGTCTTGTCCCCATGAGTGATATCATTGCTATAGGAGCAGGCTACTGAGTGGACCTGAGTGGTACTTTTGTCCTTCCCACCGTTTTCTCCCAATAGTGATGCCTTATAAAAGAGCTGGAGTTAGGGTCCTTGGGATCTGACCATTCTTAGTGTGCCATCTGAGGGATCACATCAGGGAATGGGAATTCTGGGAAGGAAAAGAGTATTATCTTAGGGTGAGGCTGCCTTCCTATGGATGGCCCTTACAATATCCTCAATCTACCCAATGGAGTTAAGGGACAATGGTATGTCTCTACCTAGGGTAGATTCCCTTCTTTACTATAACAGTGTTATGCTTGTACTGTTTTGGATTTTGGAGCATATTGAATGCTTTCATAGTTTCAGGTTAAAGATGTTCTGGAAAAGACTATGTAAAAATGTAAACATTTTGAAGTAGTCCTTTTGATGAGGGATGCTCAATCTGTATGACATGTCTAGGAGTTTTCTATTCTAATTGATCACTGTGCTATTCCTATGCCAATTTTAAAAGGATATTTTTTTTTTTTTTTTGGTTCTTTTTTTCGGAGCTGGGGACCGAACCCAGGGCCTTGCGCTTCCTAGGTAAGCGCTCTAACCACTGAGCTAAATCCCCAGCCCCAAGGATATTTTTTATGTGCATGATTGTTTTGCCTGTGTGTATGTCTGTGTACCAGGTGTGTGCAGTGTACTCAGAGGCCTGAAGAGGGCATCGTTTCTCTGGAACTGGAGTTCAAGAGAGAGCTGTAGGTCTCCACATAGGGTTCTGGGAATAGAACTCCAGTCCTCTGCAAGAGTATCAAGTACTGCCGAGCCCTATCTCCAGCTCCTGTTCATCTGAATGTAGTACTGTAGTGTCAGTATCATGAAGGAAAAGTATTGACCTTCAGGAGTATCTTATCATAAGCTAAGACTTAAAAATATTTTTGTATAGCTATTTATTTATTTTTTAAAAACACAGACTCTTACTACATCTGGCCTTGAGCCTGTATTCCTTTAGGCTCAGCTTCCTAGTCCTAGAATTACAGGTTTGTGCTGCATGCTCAGCTTAAGTAGCTTTGAATTTTACCGTCTTATAGTAATTAGTGAACTTGGAGTTCATTATATGTTAGGCATTTATCCCAAGCATTTCCCAGTCTTGGGAAACAAAAGTATGTGTTGTGTTTTATTTAACAGCTTCAGAGTCACAGTTGTTTTTCTTTTAATTATAGGAACAGTTTTGATCAAAAGTAACAGTGGTCAGTTGATGCTGGTTTCTCCTCAGCAAGCTGTAGCAGGAGCCAAGACCACAAGTACCATAACTCCAAGACCAGCAGTACCAGCAAACACTCAAACAGTCAAGATCTGTACAGTGCCGGTAATCTACCTCAATCTTCTTAGTATCCAGACACTATATTCATATAAACATGTATATGTTTGCCAGTAAAAATTTGAGATAATTTTCTCAACTTTAAAATTAAGTGCGGATTTGGATTTGATACTTGGTAATTGCTAAAATAATGAAAGTTGTACCTTCATACTCAGTGATTTTATTCCTGTCAAAGAACAGTGTACATCTGCTGAAAGGAAATACCCATTGTGAGTCAGGCATTAGAATGTGTATATGTGTGGTTACGTGCCTTCGTGTGTGGTCCCATGTGGGGTGCAGGCCAGAGGCTGATCCCCACTGGGCATCTTCCTCAGTGCTCTTCAGTTTATCTTACAGAGCTGGAGTTCACAGGAAGACTAGACTGGCCAATGAGCAGCCTCCCAGGACACCCCTGTCTTTGCCTCCCTGGCAGCTGCCCGCCTGCTGGCCTTGTTTTGTTGTTTTTCACTTTTTACACACTGTTAGGGTCTGAACTCGGGTCTTCATGCTTATGAAACAAACATTTTACCGTCTGCTCATCCCTGTTTCACTTTAAATCTGTAGTGAGACTCCCATTTAAAGTGTTCACTCTCATCTATATATTACAGAATTTCTAAGTATTTCAGGAATCTGCTTTAATATTTCATTAGTTTTGCCTTGTTTGACATGACTTATTATATAGATGTTGGCCTTTTTATGTAACAGAAATTTAGTTTTGTCAATGAGTTTAAAAAATATTCTTATGAACATTTTTATTTAACTAGAAAATGCTGGTGTTGAGATATTTTGGTTGGTAAAGTATTGAACCCAAGCTTGAGGATTTGAGTTTGGTCTCCAGCACTCACCATGTGCCAGGAGCATAGACAGCACACGCCTGTAATCACAGCACAGAAACCAAGAGGATTCCAAGGGAGCATAGACAGCACACGCCTGTAATCACAGCACAGAAACCAAGAGGATTCTAAGGGAGCATAGACAGCACACGCCTGTAATCACAGCACAGAAACCAAGAGGATTCCAAGGGAGCATAGACAGCACACGCCTGTAATCACAGCACAGAAACCAAGAGGATTCCAAGGGAGCATAGACAGCACACGCCTGTAATCACAGCACAGAAACCAAGAGGATTCCAAGGGTTTGCTGGCAGCTGCTGGAGCCAGGTTCAAGAGCTCCAGGTTCAGTGAGAAATAGAGACTCAAAAATGAAGGCAGAGGACAATTGAGGTAGACAGTCGATGTTGTAGGTTGACTGCCTTCCTCCCTCTCTTCCCTCTCCTCGTTTCCTCCTCCCTTTTCTCCTTTAACTTTATTATTACATTGGTTTGCCTTGTGTGTATATGTGTAGGGGCAATGTGCATGCCATGGCTGCCCTTGGGAAAGTCAGAGGACAACTTTCAGAAGTCACCTCTCTCTTTCCAGGATGGAACTCAAGTCATCATACTTTGTGACAAAGCTCCTTTACCCCCCTTTGTGCCGTCTTTCCTGTCCTTTCGATTTTGACACAAGTTGATGGACTAGTTGTGTTCTTTGTCAGTAGTACATTTTTCTTTCCCTCGTTTTGTTTAGCTATAGGTGGACAGATTTTTGTTTATAATTAAATATTAAGTAAGAATCTGTGTTTTCTGTATGACAAATCAAGCTTAAGGTTTTATATTTTATTATTGTGTATGATAATGTGTATATGAGTGTGGTGCATACATGCTACAGTGCTCATGGGAAGGTCAGAGGACAACCTTTAAGACTCAGTTCTGCCTTTTCACCATGGGATCTGGGGATCATATTCAGGATGTCAGGCTTGTATGGCAAGAGCTTTTAGCTTCTGAGTTTTGCTGACCCAAGTTTAAGATTTCAGTGCTGAATGTTATAGAAGTTAATTGGAGAATTACTATAAAAGAAAAGGTTATTTTATGAATCAGTTGCCTTCTTTAAGAAATGTCAGCTGGCCAACTGACCAGTTAAGCTTATAGAATGTTTGTAAAATACAGTATATACCAAATAAGTTTGCTGAAAGTCTTTTCATTTTATTCACAATACTAGTTGATTTAAAATGACTAATATTGACTGGGTGAAGTGGCATATGCTGTGAGGCAGAGACAGGTAGAGCTCTGAGTTCTAGGCCAGCCAGGCATATATATTGAGATCTAGATTAGCACAGTTGCACAGTGAGACCCTTTGTCAAGAAATAAGTAAAATGACAAAATGACTAGTGCCAATAACTGTTATCTTTGTCCTTTCCCCCAGAATTCTAGCTCACAATTAATGAAGAAAGTAACGGTGGCTCCTGTTAAAAGTTTGACACAGATAGGAACTACTGTGGCAACCACTGCCTCCAGTGCTTCCTCAGGACAAGTAAGTGACTGTGTGTGTGTGTGTGTGTGTGTGTGTGTGTGTGTGTGTGTGTGTGTGTCCGCCCACACTGGCTGTTTTCTCATGATTATTTAATTATTTTTTTGCCAGATATTTTGGCATTTATGAGACATTGAAGGCATATAATATATATGATGCTGTTTATCAGACAGTGAACTGTTAATGCAGAAATAAGAAAACATGGTGTCTGTCATTATTAGTAAGTCATTGCATAGATGCATTAAAGTAATATAAATACATGTAATAACCATGTATTGCAGTGTTCAGAAGGAGATGCTAAAATATAATTTGGATAGGTTATTTGTTAGGATTCAATACTTGTGAAGAGAAGGAGAGTAAGTTTAAGATAGACTCACGATTGAAAAAGTTTCATTCAGCCAACCTAATAGAACATGGGAGAATATGACCTTGTCAGCATTGTCCCGCTGTTAGCCAGCATACTCTTCTGGGCTTTACTGGACTCTTCTTGGAAAATTGTACTTTTGTCCAGCGTTTCTTTGCAGCAGAGACCAAATTAATGGAGCTGATAAGTGAAAGTTATCCAGTAGCATTCTAGTAGCCAAGACTCTCTTTACAATGGTTCATTGAAATCTACATTTTGTATATATACTTCTTATATGTTTTATACACAAGCATTCTGGGATGCTGGTGGGCTTCTTTTCTGGAGAAACAGAAGTTAAAAGGATAGGCCATATAGCCTTTCTCCTGAGGCTGATACTAAATCATGTCAGTACTCCTTTGTCCACCTTGTATCACCCTCACTCTTGCCTACGGCTTGTGCTGCTCTTGGGAGTTGCCTACTAGAGTAGACTTTCCTCTTAGAGATCTGTAGATTGTGTGATTCTGCCCTATCTTGGGTTTACTGTTTTTCTCCACTTGTTGTTACAAGAACAGTACAGATTGAGTAATTTGTAATGAATAGAACTTTGTTTGACTCATGAATCAGGAGATAGAAAGTCTAAGATGATCATGTCAGTATATGGGGAGAGCCTTATCCTGTGGCAGAGCTATCATACAGCAAGAGAGCATGGTGTTCCTGGAGAAAGGCAGGTAAAATAGAGGAGGGAGTGATGGGAGCCGAACTTATCCTCTGATTAGGATGCTTCTCCTAAAAAATGAATCCCTACTCCTGTAATAGCAGCCATAACCCATTTACAACCAAAAAATACAGGTCTTAATCACTTCTTAAAGGTCTTATTTCTTGATACCAGTATAATGAGAATTATATTTCAACATGAGTTTTAGAAGGAATATTCAGATCATAGAATCCTCTATTATGTGATTAAAAACTACATCTTTCAGATGATGAGAATTAATCACTCTTCTCAGGGTTCAGACTCCCTCTCTTGCTTGCTTGTCTGTGGACATAGGCACCTGAAGTACCAGGTGGCAGGTAGTAACTGCTCTCATAAGGGAACTGCTTTCCTTGTCAGCAGAATTGGAAAGCGTAGGGCTCCCCAGAGGTTACTGGGACACAGTAAGGGTTTACTCCCACATCTTCTTCTAAGTTCCTTGATTGATGTATATGTCCTACTCTGGGGACAGAGTACCACATAGAACGTTGTTGACTTAGTGATTTTACTGCGTTTTAGAGGATAGAATCCTGTCCTTCATAAGAATATTGCCTCAGTTTTTCTGTGCTTGCTGCAGTCTGTTCTAATATGAGGCTAATGCGGTGGGGCCACTAGTGGGTCCCACGGTCTGGGAAACTGTCAGGTTCCCTTTGTCTAGGGGAGGATGCATCTTCTCATTGCTTACTTAGATCGAATACTGTACTTACATATCAGTGTCGATGTTGTTCTAAATTTATTTAATCACATTCTTTAGATACATTATTTTCTACTATCTGGGGTCATAAGCAGTAAGTCTGATTAAAAAAGGTGTTCTAAAAATAATGGTTATCTTTCAATCCATCAATCACCTATATCTATCTATATATGTGATAATGTTAGAGAGGCTAAGAAAGTGTCCAGATTTTTACTAACATGTAGAAGAATAAGGATTTTCGCCTCAGTGTCTGAACTTGAAACTATTCTTGAACTAGAGTACTGATTAGGCCCAACTCTAGATTCTCTCTAGAAGGTATGCATTTTCCTATTAATAGGTGTCAGAGTTTGTTTAAAATGATTTAGGAAACATTGTTGCAAATGCGACACAAATCTACTTTGATATCTTGTGTTCTGTGTTTATATTTAATGATGAAGGTATAATTAGGCCTATTGTTAAGACCATAGAGGTTCTAAATAATTTAATTTAGAATTAGAGTTTCTAATTAATGAACAAGCCTAATGTTCACATAGGTGCAAAAGATGGCCTTGAAGTGCAGCATGATCCAGTAAAGCATGAATTTTTCACACAGATCTCTTTCACATATAATCTTGCCCTTTTTTTCTACTGTCTTCAAGATATGTTTAATTGTTGTGATTCAGTCTTGCTAATTTTGGAGATATCATTGACTGGTCTAGAATATTTTAGTCTAAGGGAGAGCTATGATTGAGGTTAAAAGCTCCATTCAATAACTGCAGTGGAAACACCAGGGTTACGTGTCTCCCCGTGCTCTTTAAGGTTTGGCATAGAAGTTACACATATTTGGTAAAGTACAGATAGTAGCTTATGTTGGAAAGGGTTGTGAAAGGCAAGTTTGTGTTGGAGTGTGCTTTCCATCATTGTAACAAATAACTTAGGTAAACTAACTTGAAAAGTTTTATTTTGTCTAACAGTTTTATAGATTTTAGGCCACTACCTATTGGCCCAGTATCATTGGAGCACGAATCATGTGTATGATGCGGGAGGTATCTCACTTTATAACCAGAACCCAAGACAAGAAGAAGGGATTGCCAATGCCCACCTCAATGGCAGCTCTAATGACGGAGTTCCACTGACTTACGTTTCTCCAGTTCAGTGTTCTGTCATTGCACCATAGTGTCATGGGGCTGGGCCACGAGCTCTAGAATGCAGGTCTTTGGAGATGATTTAAAGACTCAAACTAGAACATGGTGAAAGAATAAAATATTGCCAGGGAAGTAAGATGCCTTGAGTACTTTCTCTGCCCACAGGCAACAGAACATTTGTGAGCAGAACACTGGATACTGTTTGCTTCCTACACAGTGGTCAGTACTGCTCTGAGGAACCACTCACTAGGCATTGAAAGCCATTATACTATACTCACTAGTTAAAATTACAAACTACCCTTTCTACATGCAGTGTTATGGATTTTATGGCTAATCATATGATGGGTTTTCTCAAGTATTATAGTTATTAATCTTGAAATAGGGTCTTATATAGTCCAGGCTTACCTTAAACTTAATATGTACCCAAGGTTTACCTTGGTTGACAGCTTGTCTTATTTCTACCTCCAAGTGCTAGGATTCCAGATAGGTGAATCACTTTTTATCTCTGAAGAATCTTCCTTACTATTACAAACAATAAAAGTTTAAAATCTAGAAGGATTCAGAAGTCATTGTCTCTGGAAAATGTGGGAGAGTTCAGATTGTGGAAGAATTCTCTTGGATGCTGCATTTGAAACTTTGTTTCACTTAATGAAATAGGACTGATTTCAGTTGTGATTTCTAATTTTACCTTTAAGCCTTTTTATTTTTAAAATTTTGAAATATTTTTGAAAGTAATTATTTTAGGTGTACGGATGCCTTGCCTGCATGTAGTATGTACTGTGTGTGATCATGTTGTCTAGGAAGGCCAGAAGATAGGGGTGGATCACCTCTACTAGAGCTCACGACAGCTGTGAGCCCCTGTGTGAGAACTGGGAACTGAACCCAGGTCCTCTGAAAAGCAGTGAGTGATCTTGATCACTGAGGCATCTCTCCAGGGCCTTAATTTTACCTTGGAATTTCATCTTCAGTTCTATTCATTATTCATAGGTATTTTAAATTTATCTCCCTTTTTACCAGAACAGTCTGTCTGATGTTCATACCAGTTTCTCTGAACGGAAAATTTTGGTGTCCATTTACCTATCTTGACATGTACAGAAAAAACTTTTCTTGAGAATGTAAGCATCTCAGATAAATTTGTGTAGTAATTCACTCTACCCCACTGTTCTTATGTAAGTTAGTATATTTGTTGCTTCGTCTCTGGTTTTTTTTTTTTAATTTTGTATTGTAGCTTAGTTTTTGTCTTAAGCTTTCTGTCCTGTAGGTGGTGCTAAAGTCATACCATCTCATTCTGATACATGTAGACATTAATAAAATTCATTTTAGTGTGGAAATACTAAATACATCACTTAGAATGATATTCTACTTATACTGATGGTCCACATAAGATTAATATAGCTGAGCATATTAAAAGTAGTTGACACTTAAACAAAATAGGAAAGTTTATATAAACTACAGAGACATGCTCTTACAAATTGTTTTTAGAGAAATACAAATGTGTGTATGTATGTATTGTCTTGTATGCTCACTTGTACATGCATGTGTGTTGAATAAAATTTTCCTCAATTGCTCTCTACCTTATTATTTTAGGCAGGGTTTCTCACTGGATCTGGGATTTGCCATTTGGCCTGGAACTGGCTGCCCAGTGAAAAGGCTTCACTTGGAGATTTACTTGTTTCTACTCCACAAACACTGGGACCACTGAGCTGCATCTGCACGCCCAGCTTTAATGGGTGCTAATGATCATGACTTTACCTGATGTTAGCACTCAGATATTTTCCCAACTCCATTAATAACATGTTCATATTTTAAGGACTTTTCTGTGTGACACTGTTTTTCACAGACCACCCTAAGGATATACTAAAGTAGCATTCCTAGTTTTGCTTTTCAGATGGGAATCAGTATTAGAAGTTTACTCTGCTAGTAACTAGTGTTGAGGTAGATGACAATGAAGAGTAGAGTGGTGACTGAGAATGAAATGCAGATCTACTCTAGGCCAGATTATTATACCATCACTCGAAAGCAGAGATGTCAAAATCCATTTGAAGTCTTTTCAGCGTAAAGCGAAGTACCCACTAAAGTATCATAGATATACATAAGGTATCATAAACAGGTATGTAACTTTCTGCTGATTTAATTAATTTCAGCCTGTGACTGTACCAAGCAGTGTTGTCACAGTTACTCCTGCAAAGCCGGTGAATAATGTATCCATCCTGAAGTCATCAAGTTTGGGAATATTATCTACTCCCTCAAATGACTCGAGTCTAAAAGCCGAGACGTCAGCATCTGCTCAGACTAGTCTTCCTCCGGTAAACTTTCACTTGTACCTTGTATATAGATCCTTGCTATGTTCTAATTCTTATTACTAACATTTGTGATTATTTTTTCTATATCAGACAGTTCTAGAAAATGTGAAAAAATGCAAAAACTTCCTTTCAATGTTAATAAAACTGGCATGTAGTGGATCACAGTCTCCAGAAATGGGGCAGAATGTGAAGAAGCTGGTGGAACAACTTTTGGTAAGTTAGTATCGTACAAGCTTTGTGAGCGTCCAGAGGACTTTGTATGGAAAATAGTGATGTTTTAATGAGATTTATTTATATTTCTTAAAACTTTTACTTCATTAAAACTTGATACTCCATAAAACAATTCTTTAATATATTTAATTTTCATTATTTATCTAAGATAAACATATTTTAAATATTATTTTTATGTCAGTCTTTTCTGTGTATAAGTTGTGTACAGATAGCAACATCTATAAATTCATTAAATTTCCCTTTTAGTTTATGACCTGTTTATCTCAGACCAACAGACAGCAGATCTCAAGTATTTTGGCATAGGATACTTTAATATTCTTAAAAATTAGAATCCCTCAATGTATTTTACTCTTTGTGGTCCTGGAAATAAAACTAAGTATTAAAAACTAAAATAGAAACAGAAGTTAAACTACCCAATTCCCTCTATGAAGCCACAATTACGCTTATACCTAAACCACACAAAGACCCAACAAACAAGGAGAACTTCAGACCAATTTCCCTTGTGAATATCTATGCAAAAATATTCAATAAAATTCTCACAAACCAAATCCAAGAACACATCAAAATGTTCATCCATCATGATCAGGTAGGCTTCATCCTAGGGATGCAGGGATGGTTTAATATACAAATGTAATTCACTTTATAAACAAACTCAAAGAAAAAAAAAACATGATAATCTTCTTAGATGCTGAGAAAGCATTTGAAGCATTTGACAAAATTCACTACCCATTCATGATAAAAGTCCTGGAAAGATCAGGAATTCAAGGCTCATATCTAAACATAGTAAAAGCCATATACAGCAACCCAGTAGTCAACATTAAAAACTAAATGGAGAGAAACTTGAAGCAATCCCACTAAAATTAGAGACTAGACAAGGTTGCCCATTCTCTCACTACTTATTCAATGTAGTACTCAAAGTCCTAGCCAGAGCAATTTGACATCAAAAGGAAGTCAAAGGGATACAAATTGGAAAGGAAGAAGTCTAAAATATCACTATTTGCAGATGATATGATAGTATACTTAAGTGATCCCAAAAATCCCGCCAGAGATCTCCTATAACTGATAAACAACTTCAGCAAAGTGGCTGGATATAAAATTAACTCAAACAAATCAGTAGCTGTCCTCTACTCACAGGATAAACAGGCTGAGAACTAAATTCGGGAAACAACATCCTTCACAATAGCCACAAATAATATAAAATACCTCAGTGTGACTCTAACCAAGCAAGTGAAAGATCTGTGTGACAAGAACTTCAAGTCTCTGAGGAAAGAAATTGAAGAAGATCTCAGAAGATGGAAAGATCTCCCATGCTCATGGATTGGTAGGATTAATATAGTAAAAATGGCCATCTTGCCAAAAGCCATCTATAGATTCAGTGAAATTCTCATCAAAATTCCAACTCAATTCTTCCTAGAGTTAGAAAGATCAATTTGCAAATTCATTTGGAATGACAAAAACCCCAGGATATCGAAAACTATCCTCAACCATAAAATAACTTCTGGGGAAATCACCATCCCTGACTTCAAGCAGTATTACAGAGCAATAGTGCTAAAAAAAAGCTGTATGGTATTGATACAGAGACAGGCAGGTAGATCAGTGGAACAGAACTGAAGACCCAGAAATGAGCCCATACACCTGTGGTCACTTGATCTCTGACAAAGGAGCCAAAACCATCCAGTAGAAAAAAGACAGCATTTTCAACAAATGGTGCTGGTTCAACTGGCAGTCAGCATGTAGAAGAGTGCAAATTGATCCATTCTTATCTCCTTGTACAAAGCTCAAGTCCAAGTGGATCAAGGGACCTCCACATACAACCAGATGCACTCAACTAATAGAAGAGAAAGTGGGGAAGAGCCTCAAACACATGGGCACTGGGGAAAATTTCCTGAACAAAACACCAATGGCTTATGCTCTAAGATCAAGAATTTACAAATAGGACTTCGTAAAATTGCAAAGCTTCTGTAAGGCAAAGAACACTATCAATAGGACAAAATGGCAACCAACAGATTGGGAAAAGATCTTTACCAATCCTACATCCTATAGAGGGCTATTTTCTAATATAGAGGGCTGTTATCTAATATATACAGAGAACTCAAGAAGTTAGACTCCAGAGAATCGAATAACCCTATTTTAAAATGGGATACAGAGCTAAAAACAGAATTCTCAAATGAGGAATATTGAATGACTGAACAGCACCTAAAGAAATGTTCAACATCCTTAGTCATCAGGGAAATGCAAATCAAAACAACCCCAAGATTCCACCTCATAACAGTCAGAGTGGCTAAGATTTAGAAACTCAGGTGACAGCAGATGCTGGCAAGGATGTGGAGAAAGAGGAACACTCCTCCATTGTTGTTGGGATTGCAAGTTGGTGCAACCACTCTGGAAATGAGTCTGGTGGTTTCTCAGAAAATTGGACATAGTACTACCCGAGGACCCAGGTATACCATTCCTGGGCATATACTTGAAAAATGCTCCAACATGTTAAAAAAGACATGCTCCACTATGTTTATAGCAACCTCAATTATAATAGCCAAGAGCTGGAAAGAACCCAGGTGTCCTTCAGAGTAATGGATACAGAAAATGTATATTTACATTTATACAATGGAATACTACTTAGCTATTGAGAACAATGTCTACCTGAAATTCTTGGGCAAATGGATGGAACTAAAAAACACCATCCTGAGTGAGGTAACCTAGTAACAAAAGAATCCACATGATACGTACTCACTGATAAGTGAATATTAATCCAAAAGCTAGGAATACCCAAGATACAATTTACAGACCACATGTAGCTCAAGAAGAAGAAAGAAAAAAGTGCGGATGCTTCAGTACTTCTTAGAAGGGAGAACAAAATACTCAAGGGAAGAAATACAGAGACAGAATGTGGAGCAGAGACTGAAGGAAAGGCCATTCAAGAGACTGCCACACATTGGGATCCAGCCCACATGCAGTCACCAAACCCAGTCACTATTGGGCATGCCAAGCAGTGCAGGCTGACAGGAGCCTGATATAGCTGTCTCCTGAAAGTCTCTGCCAGAGCCTGACAAATAAAGTCAGATGCTTGCAGCTAACCATTGGACTGGGAAGTCCAAATGGAGGAGTTAGAGAAAGGACTGAGGTAGCTGAGGGGGTTTGCAACCCCATAGGAAGAAGAACAGTATCAACCAGCCAGACACTCCAGAGCTTCCAGGGACTAAACCACGAACCAAAGAGTAGACATGGAAGGACTCATGGCTCCAGCTGCCTGTGTAGCCCAGGATAGGCATTGTTAGGCATCAGTGGGAGGGGAGGGCCTTGTTCCTGTGGTGGCTTGATGCCCCAGTGTAGGGGAATGCCAGGGCTGGGAGATGGGAGGGAGGGGGTGAGTGGGTAGGGGAGAATCATCATGGAGGCAGGGGATAGGATGGGGGGATTTCTGGAGCAGAATCCAGAAAAGGGGATAACATTTGAAATGTAAATAAAGAAAATATCCAATTAAAAAAAGGGGGAAAAAAAAGGTTAAATTTGCTAATTATGAAATGCTTCTCTAAAATCTTAAAGTACTTTGCCATTGTTTTAAAATTTTTCATTTATTTTTAAAAGACTGGATTGTTGTGGTCTATGCTGGCCTTCAAATCCTAGGCCAAAATGATCCTCTTTGGTCAGCATCCTGAGTAGCTACATCACAGGCATTCACCATTGCACCCAGTTTTGTTTCTTAGAATAGTTATAGATCTAAAAGTATCTTCTCTTTTTCATTTCTTAGGATGCAGAAATTGAAGCAGAAGAGTTTACTAGGAAACTATATATTGAACTCAAGTCTGCACCTCAGCCGCACCTTGTCCCTTTTCTTAAGGTAGGGATGTATTTCTTTGGAGAAGTTGTTTGGGTTCAGTTACTTTATGTTAAAACCAGAATGTTTAAACGGAAATAATTGTGAGGATACTGATGAGAGAAACCTTATTACTTTTGTAAGGTATAAGTCAAAATAGTATTGATTTGAACAGTTTAGATAAAAGTTTACTTTTGCATTTAATTATTTGAGCAGGGAGGCATATATCACATGTATGGAGGTCAGAGCACAATTTGTATGAGTACATTTTCTTCTTTTTCAGGGAGGTTCATGCTAAAGAACTCTGGTTGCCAGGCTTGGTGGCAAAGACATTTACCCACTGAGCTATCCCCCTAGTTCCCCTAAGAATCACGTCTTATTCATGAATGTAACTTGATGACTTAGTATTATGTAATGTTTGTATTGAAATATATTCAAAGATTTTCGTGTGCGCGCGCGCGCGCGCGCGCGTGTGTGTGTGTGTGTGTGTGTGTGTGTGTGTGTGTGTGTGTGTGTGTGTGTGTGTGTGCATGCGCGCGTTGAGGTGGGGCGTCTCTCTACATTGCTTTCCGTTTTATATATTGAGGTAGTTTCTCACAAAACACAGCTTAAGAATTTGGCTAGTTTAAGTAGACTGCTTACTTCAGGAATTCCTTGTCTGTGTCCTAAGTGTTGGAATTACAGGACATTTACATGGCTGTTGGGGACTCAAACTTAAGTAGCTTTAAATTCTGAGTTAGTTCCCTACTCTTCTCTTTCAGTGTTTCTGAGGCAGTGTCTATGTATCCCAAACTAGCTCAAACTTAGCATGGAATCAGGAAGTCCCTTGGATTTCTAATGTTCCTGCCTCTACCTCCCCAGGGCTGGAGTTACAGATATAAGCCACTTGACTCTGCCTGACTGAAGAAAGAAAGCAGATGGGGAGGGATGAATGAGAATGAGGTCTTAGTGATCCATGTTAAAGTAAATCAAACATGATTTATTAATGCCAGATTTAATGTGGTTATAATTTAGCTAATTTACTAGTGCCAAATTAATTGTGATTATAATTTTTAATAATTTATAATGTTGACTTTCCTCTTCTGAGTTATTGAAGTAATTGCATTTTTGATGAAGAGCTGTATCTTTGATAACAACTTATTTTGTCAGAGTAAAAATAACTCATTTAGATTTTCAGAAGTTAAAAAGGAGTTGAATTGAAATTATAAAGTCATTAAAGACCCAGTGTAGTAGTGAATTAAAAGTTTGCTCTGTAAATATTGAAGTAATAGAATGAGGAGTTACCTTTTAAGAACGTTGGGATAATGATCCAGGATAAAAGGCGGTACATAGGTCAGACTTGCTCTGCTTTGTAAAGGATGAGTGCAAAGGAGGTGGGAACACCCCACTTTTCTAAGGCTATCTACAGTAGGAACTTTGTCTGAGAAAGTGACAGGATTAATTCCATAGGTAGGTGCAAATTGTGGTAAGAAGGACCAAAGAAAGAAACTAAGAAACTATTATCCAGGAACTAATGCAGTGCAGTGCCTAGTATTATGTTTTTAAAGTATAAATAAAATGAGATTTGGTCTTTGCACATCTATAGCCATACCTAGGATTGAGCAGAACCTGTCTAGCATGTCTGTTTGTGAAGTGACCCAGGGCCATGGTCTGGATGCCTTGGCCTACTTATTGAAACAGGAGAAACCTTACCTCCGAGGACTTTATTCTTAAGGTGTTTTAGTTGTAGGTGCTGTTCATAGTGGTGATGCTCACCTTAGCCCATTGATACTTTCTCCTTATTGGATGCATTATGAGAGAGAAGGAGGAAAATTGATGGCTGAGCTGTGTGACAGATGGTGTCAGTCAGCTTTCCATTTCAATAAGGAATGTCTAGGTGATAAACTTTTTAAGAGAAAGGCATATTTTGACAGACTTTAGAGTTCTGATTTGTGATTGGCTTCTCTATGGGATTAGCTGTATGACAATACATCATGGCAGCACAGCAGCACTGATAAAAACCAAACTGCATGTAACAGGGCCTGGAAGTGAGAGAGGAAGGGCCCAGATGGCATGTGGGGTGCACTGTGAGTGACATGCTCCAGTGGCCTTCTTTTAGATGAGGGCTCACATTGGTACCTACTAGTACTTGTCTCCTTAATGCCAAGCTGGGGATCAGTCTGGCTTTTGTGAGTAGTTTACTAAGCATTGGATTTGCTTGCTTTTTCCCATACATTATTACTTGGCTGATCTGCTTTCTGAGGACCTGTGAATCCGACCCTTCCTTTTCTTTTTTTAACTTGATGTCTCCTGGCCTCACCTAGACCTGAGAGAGTTTGAGTATTGAACGCTTCATAGAGAAGAGGATACTTTTGGCCTTTCAGGTTGATCCTGCTATGATTAAGAGATAATAAAATACACACTTACATTGTCAGTTTAACTTTCATTATTTTAACATTTGTTTCCAATTAGGTTTTTCTGAGAACTTTTCTTTACATTTCCAGTTGAAACTTAAATCATTTTTTATTTTGTGTTTTATTTTGATGTAAAAGCTTTATATTGATGCTTGAAAGGTGTTTAACAAAATGACCCTGATTCTTCTATGTTATCAATAATTTTATATATACTAAAGACATAATAATTTGTCTATGGGCTTAGATGGGTAGGGAGAAGTATGCTACAGTGTTTTATTTTATCAAGTTAATCATTGACCTACCCAAAATAAATTTACTAGTTTTTTAATTTAAATTATTTTTTTCACTGAGAAAGCACTTTGACCTTTAAATTTATTGTATCTGGATATTGATAGGAAAACAAAAATGATAACAGTTTTTTCAGCTGAAAACACTTGATGTACTTACTTAACTTGATGTTGCTTAATACAAATTTTGCTTTACTTTTATCTTACCAATTATCTGTGTCTACCTTTCCTCTACTGTTTCTAGAAAAGCGTGGTTGCCTTAAGACAGCTTCTTCCAAACTCCCAGAGCTTCATTGAGAACTGTGTTCAGGAAGTTTCTGGTGATGTGGTCATTTCCTCCTGTGCCATGACAACAGCAACTTCTCCTGTGGTGACAAGTACAGTTTCCCCAGTCATTGTCTCTGGAGCAGCAGTGCCCAGAACTCTGTCTGTTCAACAGACTCTCAATTCACTTGCTGGCCCAGGAGGAGCAAACACTGGAGTTGTGACGCTGCATTCTGTGACCCCAGCCACTGCAACAGGAGGTACAACAGCTACAACTGTTTTGCTTCAGACTCCAAAACCACTTACAACACCAGTACCAAATACAGTGGCAGCAGTGTCCCTTCAGCCTGAGAATCCAGTCGTGTCTGGGGCAGCAGTAACACTGGCTGTTCCCTCAGCAACTTTGGGAGAAGCGTCAGCTCAACCTCTCTGTCTTCCATCTGTGAAGACTGCCATTACCTCTGCTGGGACCAAAGCCGAGAAAGCTGCCATTAGCACTCCAGTCCAGATCACACTGGCACAGCCAGGCCCCCTCCTTCCACAGTCTGCTGGCATTCCACAGGCAGGCAAAGCCAAGCAACTAGTGAGTACCATTTCACTTCTTCCTCAGCCACTCAAAATAGTCACACATGCAGAAAACTGCCAAGACTCTGCCTACTTCCTAGATTTGACTAGGTGGAATTCTTTTAGCCTCACTTGTTCAGTAGCCCTCTCTATGTTGTATAGACAAGTCACACAGCGTTTTTACTGAACATTTGAGAGTTCTAGAAGTTGTGATTGTGTATCTCAAAATCTTATGTATATTTGCCCCTCCCCTTCCTTCCCTGTCCCCTTCCTTTCCTCTTTTCTTCCTTCCCTTCCTTCTTTTTCAGTGCTACAGATTGTACATTCTTAAGCATTCTGGGCAGACATTCTACCACTGAGCTATATCATTGGCCTTTTAAAAACTTTTTAAAATTTGAGACTAAATTGCCTTTGTCTCTCTGTTTGTCTCTATCAGTCTTGGCCTCAGTTTCTCTGTCTCTGTCGTCCCCCCCCCCCCACGTGTGCGTGTGGATGCATGGCCAGAGGGTGACTGTGGGGTTTCTTCTGGATAGCTTTCCACCTTTTTTTAAAGATTCACTTTTATTTGTGTGGGGGGTGGGGGAGGGAGGGAAGGAGGTGGCCTGTTTTCTGGTGCCTGAAGTGTTCAGAGTGGGAGCTGGAATTACATACAGTTGTAACCCTCCCAGTGAGGAAATGAACTTTGTGTCCCATGGGAGAGCAGAAAACACTCTTAACATCAGAGCGTTCTCCATCCCCTTCACAGTTGAAGCCTCCTGTTTCACTTTCTCATTGTATAGATCTTTTACTTGCTTGGTTAAAGTCACACCGAGGTACTTTATATTATTTGGGTCTATCATGAAGGGTGTTGCTTCCCTAATTTCT
>NC_046168.1:24732824-24831633 GCF_011064425.1 Rattus rattus | reverse complement strand
AAGACTCTCTGTTCATTTAAGCTTAAAAATCTCTGCCTTCTAATAATGTCTAGCTACCCTTTCTTCCTCCTCATCAAAAATTGTGCATGTGCTGAACTCTCTTTCTTTTTTTCTTTTGTTTTTCTTTTTTGTTCTGTGTAAACAATTTTTTCAAAATTATTTATTTACATTCCAGTTGATGCCCTCCTGTCTCCCCCTCCAACAGTTCCTTATCCCATTTCTCCTCCCTCTTGCCTCCAAGAGGGTGCTCCCTACACCAAACCTCCCCCTTCCCTGGGGCCTCAAGTCTCTAGAGGATTAAGCATAACATCTTCTCCTACCATGACCACACCAGGCAGACCTCTGCTATATATGTTCCAGGGGACTCAGACTGACTCATGTATACACCTGGTTGGTGGCTCAGTCTCTGGGAGCTTCCACGGGTTTTCCTACAAGGTCGCTCTCCCTTTCATCTTCTTCAATCTTTCCTCTAATTCGACTTCAGTGGTTCACAACTTCAGTCTAATGGTTGGGTCTATTTGCCTCTGTCTCAGTGAGCTATTAGTAGGGCCTCTCAGAGGATATTCATGCTAAGATCCCATCTGTAAACACAACATAGCATCAGTTATAGTGTCTGGACTTGGTGCCTCGTGGTAAGAGATGGGTCCAAAGTCAGGCCAGTCATTGAACTGCCTTTTCTTCAGTCTCTTCTCCATTTTTGTCCCTGCAATTCTTTTGGACAGAAACAATTCTGGTTCAGAAATTATGACTGTGGCTTGGTGACCCTGTCCCTCCACTTGCGGCCCTGGCTATCTATTGGAGGTGAACTCTTCTAATTCCCTCTCCCCAATGTTGAGCATTTGGCTAAGATCACCCAAAATGAGTCCTGCGAGTCTCTCACATCCCAGGGCTCTGGTACTTTCTAGAGTGTCCTCGCACCTCCCACCCATGAAATCTGCTTATTTTCATTCATTCTCTTGGTCCTTTGGGCTTTTCTCCTGCCCCCTACATCTGATCCTGTTTCCCCTTTTTCCCTTTCTCTTCTACAACCTTGCTCTTTCCTGCCCTTTGCATCCTGTGATTATTTCCTCCCCACTTCTAAGGGGGATTGAAGCATCCTCCCTTGGGCCTTTCTGCTTACTATACTTCCAAGGGTCTATAGGTTGTATCTTAAGTACTCTGTACTTTTTGGCTAATATCCACTTATCAGTGATTATATGCCATGCATGTCCTTCTGGGTCTAAGTTACCTCTCTCAGGATATTATTTTATCTTCCCATTTAATTGCCTGCAAAATTCTTGATGTCCTCCTTTTTAACAGCTGAATAGTATTACATTATGTAAATGAACCACATTTTCTGTATTCACTCTTTGGTTGAAGAGCATCTGGGTTGTTTTCTGTTTCTGCATATTATAAATAAGGCTGCTGTGAACATGGTGGAGGCACATATGAGTTCTTTTGGGTATATGTTCAAGAGTAGTATAGCTGGGTCTTCAAGTAAAACAATTTTTTTAGCAAACAGAATTCATCCTCCCACAGTAAAGTGTGTTCGTAAGTGGAAACATATGAAATCAGTATTATAGAGTCTTCTCTTTGAAAACATCTTAATGTTCAAGATACCATGTGACATCATTGTTACTCAGGCCCCTGAAAATGTGTGTCCCACAGAAGTGCTCCCCATAGACACCAGAAGGCCCTTCCTCCTCTGTGAAGCTTGTCACTTATTATGTGTCACTGACACAGTATGAAATATGTAGAATTCTGGTAATGTAGAGAGAAGGTCTTATGTCACCACATTCTGTCTCACTGTAGCATTGTGTGAACTGCCATACATTAGAGTTCAAATTGTATCTCATCACAGGCTGTGCATTTGCAGTTCTATCTACCACAATCTGTTAGTGGGTGGGACGTAGAGAATACTATGTCTGAAATAGAAAAGCATTGTCTGTGTGTTTTAGGATTTTACTTACAATTTCAAAAATCCCCAGGGGATTAGGCAGTTCCCAAAGGCCTGTCACAACGTTGAAAGGCTACAATTAAAAGAAAGGAAGCCATAAAAAACTTTAACCTCACAAAAATCAATGTTGGAGGTTGATTGACTATGAAACATCAAAAACAATAATTGACAAATTTGGTCACAGTAGGTGCTTGTTTATGAAGATATTACTGTGCGTTCTAGAATCCTTTTGTATAATAGTCACCTTTCAGATCTGTTCACTGCCCATGCTAATTCAACAGACAAGTTGTCATTAAATCTCAAAGGTAGGAGGCAGATAAGATTTGCAGGCTTTTAATGGTTCAATACCTCAGTCAAACATTATTTAAAGAACTTTCTTGTTTATGTTTGTCATTTATAATGTTAGATCCCTGTCACAACGATCATTTTCAACCTTGTATTTTAATCCTTGAATCTCAACTAAAACTGAAGGCCTATAACCATAATGCCGTTGTGTTTTGTTATGGTTATATACTTTAAGCTACACATGGTTCTGTAGATATGTGATTAATATTGAAGGATGTTATGCATGTTTTAATATCTATGTAAGGATTTTCAGTCAAAGAATATAGAATAAAAATCATGACACAGAGTGCATATTTCAGTGATGAAGCACTTGATTTCCATGTATGAATTCCTGGGTTCAGTCAGTTCTTTGTAACATACACTATACAATAACATATTATTATTAATAATACATTTATTATTATATTAATAAATATATATTGACATATGTATAATATATATCTATGTATCTGTGTATTCCACTTCTTAATTTTATGTTTATGACTATTTTACCTACTTATGTATACATTTGTTTGTATGTATGTATTATATGTATATGCATATATACATACCATGTGCATACCTGGTGTCCAGAAAGGCCAAAAGACAATATCAAATCACATACCCTGGAAGTGGTGATACAGAGGGTTGTAAGCTACCGTGTGTATGCAGAGATTTGAACTCAGGTACAGTAGAAGTGGAGCGAAAGCTTCACTCACTGTCCTATTCCTCCAACTACCTACACATCTTATTTTTTAACCAATAAACATAGTTTAAAAAATTGAGAGTCCAGAAACTATGTGGAACAATTAAAGCATCGTGAGTGTAGTGAATTGCTTGCTGTTGACCTGGCACCACTACTGTCTAAGAACACCTGGGAATGTCAGAAAAGAAGCTTGTAGCTCTGAAACAGAGATACACAATCTCATGCAGTTTCATGGTTTCCTCGTTTTCTGCACTTTAGGAACTTGATCCATCATGCTGCACAAGTGGAGGGGAGAGTGCTCATTTTATCAGAACAATTTGCAAACCTGACATTAGTTATCAGGTAATTTCGAGAGATCTAGAAAAGAAAAGAAAGGTTTAGCAGGTGTTCCTTATACTCTTATGTAAGAATGATAGCAGTTTTCTGAGGTGCACATGAAAACCAACTGCTCAGGTCCTGAGCTTACCTAAAAGCTGTAACTACATGCCTGTACTTTGAAGGAAGCAGGTAGAATAGAATGTTTCTCCATTTGTTGTGTTATAGGAAAGGTAAAGATCAGCAAAAACAAATATCAATAAATTTATTTTATTTTACTGGATATATATATTGTTTATCTTTTTCTTTTAGTGCATGTTTTCTTTATTTACATTTCAAATGTTGTACCCTTTCCTTGTTTTTCCTATGGTATCCTCCTATCCCATCCCCTTCCCCCTGCTTCTATGAGGGTGCTCCCCATCCACCTGTCCACTCCCTCCTACCTTCCTGCCCGGGACATCTAGCCTTCACAGGACCAAAAGCCTCTCTTCCCATTGATGCTCTATAAGGCCATCCTCTGCTACATTTGCAGATGGAGCCATGGGGACGCCATATGTGTACTCTTTGGTTGGCAGTTTAGTCCCTACGAGCTCTTGGAGGTCTGGTTGGTTGATATTGTTTTACTTCCTAGTGCTTTCTCTAACTCCTCCACTGGACCCAGATTGCTGTCCAATGGTTCACTGTGGGCATCTTCTTCTGTATTTGGCAGGCTCTGGCATCCCCAATAGTGTCTGGGTTTGGTGACTGTATATGGGATGGATCCCCACATGGACCAGTCTCTGGATGGCTTTTCTTTTAGTCTCTGCTCCACAGATTGTCTTTGTATTTCCTCCTGAGAGTGTTTTGTTCCCCCTTCTAAGAAAGACTGAAGGGAGCATCTACACTTTGATCTTCCTTCTTTTTTGCATATTTTATTAGATATTTTATGTATTCACATTTCAACTGTTTTCCCCTTTCCCAGTTTACCCCTCCTCCATCCTCTCTTCCCCTGCTTATATAAGGATGGTCCCCCTCCTACCCACTCATTCTCACCTCACCACGCTGGCACTTCCCTAGACTTGGGAAATGAGCCTTCACAGGACCAAGGGCTTCTCCTTCTATTGATGCCAGACAATGCCATCCTCTGCTATATATGCGGCTACAGCCCTGGGTCCCTCCATGTGTACTCTTTGGTTGGCTCTTTTGTACCTGGGAGCTCTGGGGGGGGTCTAGTTGGTTAATATTGTTTTTCCTATGGGATTGCAAACCCCTTCAGCTCCTTCAGACCTTTCTTTAACTCCTCCATTCTTGAGTTTCACGTGCTGTGAATAGTATCTTGTGTATTCTAAACTTTTGGGCTAATATCCATTTATCAGTGAATGCATACCATGTATGTTCTTTTGTGATTGGATTACCTCACTCAGGATGATATTTTCTATTTCCATCAATTTGTCTAAGAATTTCATGAAGTCATTGTTTGTAATAGTTAAGTAGTACTCCACTGTGTAAATGCACCACATTTTCTGTATCCATTCCTCCTTTGAAAGACATCTGAATTCCTTCCAGTTTCTGGCTCTAATAAATAAGTTGGCATGTGTCCTTGTTATATATTGGAGCGTCTTTTAGGTATATGCCCAGGAGTAGTATAGCTTGGTCCTTAGTTAGTAGTATGTTTACTTAATAAGAAAAAAATATATTTTTAAGAAATATATATAATATATAAGAAGAAATATATATGTAATATATAAGAAGAAATATATATGATATCTTCCTAGTCCCCCTACCTTCACCACCTTCTTTCCCCTCTAGATACACTCTCTTTTTGATTCTCATTAGAAAATAACAGGCATCTAAGAGATAAAAATGAAATAAGACAAATATCAAATATTAAGGTGAAGCAAAAACTATCAATTCAAACTTGAACATGGTAAAGTAAAAGGAGGAAAAGAGTCCCAGGAGCACATACAAGATACAAGAGTCAGAGAACTACCTGTTCTCATACTTAGAGGTACCATAAAAACTCCAAAGCTAATAACCAAAATATATATGCCGAGGATCTGGTGCAGATCTGTGTAGGTCCAGTGTTTGATGTTTTCATTTCTGTGAGATCATATGTACCTTGCTTATTTGATTCAGAGGAACTTGATATCCTGCTGTCCTCTATTCCTTCTGGTTCCTACAATCTTTCTTCTCCTTCTCCCACTGGATTCCCTGATCTCTAGGGGGAGGCATTTGACAGAGACCTCTAATTTAGAATCTTTTAGCATAAGGTCTTTCTAGGAGCCTCTGCATTTGTTCCAATCCGCTTCCAAAGCAAACCTCTCTGGTAATAACTGCATAAGGCTGTGATATGTGAGTATTGTATATAATAAAATATTGTATTGATTTTTTAAACAAGTAGTGTTTGCTTTTACCAGAGGTCTCTGGTATATCTAACCTATGGCTCTTAGTTACCCAAGCAACCTCAAGTATGAGTTTCTTCTCATGGGGATGGGGGGGGTCACATCAAATCAGACAATGGTTAGCTACTCCAACTTCTGTATCACCATTGCTCTGGCATATTTTGTAGGCAGGAGAGGTTTCAGGTCATAGATTTTTGTGGCTGGGTTGCTGTCCAATTTTGTCTCCTAGTAGTCTGCCAAGTACTTTACTGCAGCAAAAAGACTAGAAAATAAAGATATGGGCTCCGTATAATCAGCAGGTCGACTTTTTGTTCAATGATTTTATGGATGTTGTCTATGGCACTGGGGCTAACAGACTTCATAATGTTATTTTTGACAGATGAGAACTAGTACAGTATGTAAATGTACCTCTTTTCCCCCCATTTGATGGTTGAAGATCAACTAGGTTGTTTCCAGTTTCTGGCTTTTATGAGTAAAGCCACAATGGATGGCTAATCAAGTGTTCTTGTGGCAAAATGCCCAAGAGTGGTATGGCTGTGTTTTGAGGTAGATTGATACTCAATTTTCTGAGGAGCTATCATTGAATTCCATAGTGGCTGTGTGAATTTGCACTCCCACCAGCAATGGAGGCATGTCTTTCTTGGTCCACATGTTTACTAGCCTGAGCTGTCAACTTGAATTGATCTTAGTTATTCTGACAAGTGTAAGACACAATCCTAAAGTAGATAGTTTCACATTTTCCTAATGGCTAACTAAGAATGTTGGACATTTCTATAACTATATCTCAGGCATTTCCTATTATATTGAGAATTCTGTTTTGATCTCAATCTCTTTGTTTTGATTGCATTATTTTGATTTTGGATATTTGTTCTTGCATTTTGATTTATTTAGATACTAGATATGTAGATATTCTATAGATGTGGAGTTGGTAAAAATCTTTTGCAATCTGTAGGCTTCTGCTTTCTCTAATTCAGAGTGCTCTAGGCCTTTCAGTTTCATGAGAACCCATTTGTTAATTGTTGATCTTAATGCCTTTTTTGGTGGTGTTCTGTCAGAGAGTTGTCTCCTGTCCCAATGAGTTCAAGGCTATTACTATATTCTCTTCTATCAGGCTCATTGTGTTTTGATTGTGTTGATGTCTTTGATCGACTTGGATCTGAATTATCTGCAGGGTGATAAATATGGAGCTATACTGGATAATTTTACATGCAGCATCCAGTTTGAACAGCATTGTTTTACAAAATGCTTTCTTTTTTGCCAGTGTATATTTCCATCTGCTTTATCAAAGTTCAGGAATCCACAGGTATATGGATTTATGTCTGCTTTTCAATTCCAATCCACTGATCACTATGCATACATATTACAATAACATGTAGCTTTTACTGCTATAGCTGTGCTGTACAAGTTGAAATGAAGAATGATGGACTCTCCAGTAGTTATTTTTTAACTGCTCAGGAATTTTTCCCTATTCTGAGTTTTTGTTTCTCAAATAAAGCTGAGAATTGTTCTTTCAGCGTCTCTAGAGATGTGAAATTTGATGGTGATTTTATTGAGTATGTAGATTGTTTGAGGGAAAAATATTCATTTCTACTATGCTTATTCTACATAGCATGGGTGACTTCATGAGCATGAGTGACTTTTACATTATCTGAAATATTTAGTTTCTTCAAAGACTTGAAATTTTATAATACAAGTGGTTTATTGTCTTGGCTAGGTTTACTGCATGATGTTTTATATTATTTGAAAATATTGTAAAATGTGTAGTTTCCACGACTCCCTTATCATTCTTTTTCTCATTTGGGTCTGTGACAACTGTTTTGTTGTTATTTTTGTTGTTGTTAACCTTATATCCATCTACTTTGCAGAAAGCTTGTATAAGCTGTATTTCCAGATGCAATTTTTAGGACCATATGTTGTGATGGTTTGTATTTGCTCTGCTAAGGGAATAGCAGGATTAGAAGTTGTGGCATTTTTGGAGTAGGTATGTCATTGTGGGCATGGGCTTAAGACCCTTACCCTAGATGTCTGGAAGTCAGTATTTTGCTAGCAGCCTTCAGATGAAGATGCAGAACTCTCAGGTCTGACTGTAATATGCCTGCCTGGATGCTGACATTCTCTTGTCTTGATGATGATGGACTGAACCTCTGAACCTGTAAGCCAGTTCCAATTAAATGTAGTCCTTTATAAGACTTGCATTGGTCATAGTGTCTGTTCACAACACTAAAACTCTAAATATGACAAATGTATAGCATCACATCAGCAAATTTTTAATGAACAGAAGGAATGACCTGACTACACACCTGAAGCAAAGTGTATTGAGTCAACAGAAAATACCCTTTCATGCTATTTTGTTCTTTATGATTTTAATGAAGTTTAAGGTTATGTTAGGGTGATGTAAAATTCTGTTTATAAAAATACAGCATCCTTAAGAAGCTAACCACCAAAAAAAAAAATCCAAACAACTAAATCAAAAAGTTGTTCTATATCGAACTAAACTGAGAATTCACAACAGAGTAATCTTGAATGGCTGAGAAGCACATAAAGAAATGTTCATGGTTCATAGTGATCAGAGAAATCCAAATCAAAATGATCCTGAGATTCCACCTTACAGAAATCAAAAATGGCTAACATCAAAACCTTAGGTAACAATACAGTTGGCGAAGATGTGGAGAAAGAGGAACACTCCTCCTTTGCTGGAGGGATTGCACACTGGTACAACCACTCAGTGGTTATTAGTGGTATTAACCTCAGTCTCACATGGGAGGGAGAAAAAGGCAACCACACGGTGGGGGAGGGACCTGGGAGGAAAAGGGGACTTGCTGGGATGGTAATGGAGGGGAAAATGATCTGGTATCAGACGGGGGGAAAGGACTGAAGCCCTGAAGGCCATCAGAAAGAACAGAACAGGAAACCTCAGAAGAAAGAAGGTTTGGAGGACCCTCTAGAATGTACCAGAGACCTGGTAGGTAAGAGACTCTCAGGATTCAAAGGGGATGGGGCTAGATGAAAGCCCTACAGTGGGGAGAGGGAACCTGTTTAACCCAACTCCAGCAGAAAGACGGTATCAAGTGAGGGATGGGGTTCTATCTCACAGTTAAAACCCTGACCCATAATTCTTCCTGTTTGAAAGAACTACAGGAATGGAAATGGAGGAAGCCTGAGGAAAAGAAGGTCCAGAAGCAGGCCCAAAGGAAGATCAGCTCAAGGGAAGGCACCAAGGCCTGACACCATTACTAAAGCTATGGAGCGCTCACAAAAAGGGACCTATCATGACTGCCCTCCAAAAGACCCAAGAAGCAGATAAAAGAGTCAGATGCAGATTTGTGCATACAACCAGTGAACAGAAGTTGCTGACCCTTCTGGTTGAAATAGGGAAAAACTGGAGGAAGCTGAAGAGGAGGGCAACCCTGTAGGAGGACCAGCAGTCTCAATCAACCTGGACCCCACAAGATTTTTCAGACACTGGATCACCAACCAGACAGCATACAGCAGCTGATATGAGACCCTCAACACATATACAACAGAGGATGCCCAGATCAGGGTTCAGTCAGAGAAGATGCACCTAACCCTCAAGAGACTGGAGGCCACAGGAAGTTTAGAGGTCTGGTGGGGTGGGTACATTTTCCTGGAGATGTGGGGACAGGGTTAGGTATGGGATGTGGAACAGTTGGAGGATGTACCAGGAGGGGAATAAAATCTGGATTGCAAAAATAAATAAATAAATAAATAAATAAATAAATAAATAAATAAATAAATAAGCATCCAGTAAGCATCAGGTTCCTATTTTGGAGATCTTGTACATGAATGCTTAGTTTTGGAAAGCCATAAGAAATAGAATGTTCAATACCTGGTTGTGTTCCACAAGTTATAGCATAAATTTTCAGAAGCTGTCTTTTGAATTTTCATGTCTACTGTTGTTATTTGTTGAAGGTCCTATAATAATAATTTATATCCAGAGGATGGCAGAGTATATCTGTCTTAAAGTTAGAATATTAGCTTTAGACAAAGGGAAGGAATTATTCACATACTTCTGCTAATTTACCTGTTTTGCCTTACAATGTAGAATTTTTTGCATTATTTAGAAATGTCAGTGCTAGTGTATATTTTAACTCTATAGCTACTTATAAGCTAAGTAGATATTTTTTCATTCCTTGTAAAAAGGTCATATTTGAAATTTCAGAGCATCCTGAAATGATCACACATATCCATAAGAAATATTGTATGCATTTGTTAAATTCACAGGCCAAACAATGTTATGACTCATAACTTTTGCCTTAAAGTATTTTGGACTTAAAAGCACACACAGTGACTTGTAAAAGGATAAATCTTCGGGGTATTATTTATGCAAATAAATAAATAATCTACTCTATGCTTCAGTAATCTCCTTTCTGAATGTTTATTTAAAGGTTTGCATTGTATAGTGAATATCTATTATTAAATTCTTTAAAATATCATCACAAATACCTCAGGAGAAAAACGAGAACATAATTTAATAGATAGTTCTCCAAAAATACATTCAAAAGGCCAAATGGGTATAAAAAAGTGTTCTTTAACACCTTTTGTCATCAAGAAAAAGAAAATTTGAAACCAGTGATAAATGTAAGAGTTCATACATAATCAGAAAGGTAATGAATATAAACAACAACAACAACAACAACAACAACAACAACAACAACAACAACAACAAAGGGAGTTGGGCCAGTAAAATGTCCCAGTTAACAAGTCTGCTTGCCACAGAAGCCTGAGTACCTGAATTTGACCACGGGAAACTATATAATTGTGGAAGATGGAGACTGGTTTCACAAAGTTGTTCTTTGTTCTGCATATGTTGCTATTTGCACGCACATGCACACACACACACACACACACACACACACACTCACTCACATTAATTTGTTTTAAGAGATTTTCTTTCCTTTGAAAACACTTGGAGATAATACTAAAGAAAAGAAAAATTGCATATTGTTGTGGTGATGTACAGTGATGTTAGCATCATAAAAAACAATACAAAAGTCTCAAAATCAAACAAACAAAACCACCCAGAAAAACATAGAGACTTAGCTTACCATGATGTTCCACACACATTATTTTATATAGGAAGCATGTAGATGCTCTAATAGAAACAATTAGATATTTTTTATTCTAAAATAGAATACTATCTTTTGTAACAACATGACTAGATCTGGAGGACTTATTGCTAAGTTACAGATGTCATGAAATAACCATTAACTTCTGAAAAATGTAAATGTGGAAGCTCAAAATAGGCAAAATCATTTTTTTAAAAAAAATCAAGAAAAAAAGTGGAACTATCAACAAAACAGAACTGCATAGCTGTAAATGAATAGATGGTGATCAATATATGATCTGTACTCTACTGAATCTGCATCCTAAAATATCTAATGTGCAAGGTCAGATTAAAGCCAACAATTCAGTTTTATAATCTTAACCTTTGCTAGAAAGATAGATTGTTGAGTATTGTTAATATGAACAAATTTGATTATTCTAATGATGAAGGATGATAGGAAGTATGACATAGTTTATATTTGTTTCCTTGATACAGATGGTTTCCTAGCTCTATGCTTATTCTGAAGCCAATCAAATACATCAAATAGTTCTTTGTATGTCAGCTCTCTGCAAGGCTGTTAATTAATTATTATTCTATATTAAGTATTTGAATTATCTATTTGAACAGTTAGGGAATAGTTGACTTTAAGATGCTGTAGTCATATCTGAAATACTTGGTTCTGTGTCACCTAGTTCAAAGGCCCATAAACATGTTATCCCTTAGCAAGGTGGGTGGCACTTTGTGCTGTAGCTCAGCAATTCTATGTTTAGGATTTATTTGGATCAAGCTAGATTAGATTCCTAGACTCCAGTCTTACATAATTCATGTGCAAATGCCTCGCACTTCAGACAAGAACTTGTGTGCTGAATAACACAGTAAGGACTGACTAATTCCTGACTATCTTGGGATTACCAGAAACACTATACAAGTAAGATATTGAATTGAGGTTCCTCCGACCTGGAGGAATGCTGAGGTAATCTTGTCAATGCTTCCTGCTTGTGATACTAGTAATATAAATGGTTACATATGACCAGATTTATATAATTTTCTTTTTTTCCATTAAGCTAAAAGTTATCCTTTATATTTATGACAATATATCATAGGAATATTACAGAATGTCACACTACTATACTTTTAATATTTATTTAAAATCTAAAAGTTCTTTGGATCATGACAAATCTTCCAATAATAGGAGATATTCCTTAATATACTGGAATAAAAATTCATTTGACTTGATCACTTTCAATCATTTTTTTTCTTGAAAGAAGTTAGATTGGAACATAAACCATTACTTGTCGTGGAAATTAATCTTGCATCTAGACTCCACGGGCTGGCTTTCTGTGCACAGCAAATTAACAAAAGCCTAACTTTCTTAATCAAGTAAAAACTATTACTGTAAGTAAAAATACCTGTTCATAAAACAACAAAGACACAAATAAACTAAAAGAAAGGAAATATTTTTTAAATATATAAAAAGAAGCATGTAGTTTGACTCAGAACATGTTAACTGGGCTTCTAATTCTCAGCAGAAATGACAGTTTTCATGCTTAGTCTTCGAAATGATGCAACCTTGTATAATCACTGCAGATGATGACTAATAACTTAAATATGTGTGTGCCAGAATAGAAAAGATTAAATAGACCTTTGATCGAGAAGCCAGTAGGGAGTTTGAATTTTGATTCCTTCTTGAAGTAGTAGGTTAGATGGGACAGAAGATGGTACAGCCTCTCAATATGCTAGGTTAGCTCTCTAATGGCTTCAGACACTTCATCTATTTTTTGTCTATACAGGCTGCTATATTTTTTTCCTCCAAATTCTGTCAATCTAGCTGTAGGCTAGTCTCATGAATTGAAGCAGAAGTGCATGCTGGGTCTTGCTCATCACTCATCAAGCAGTATCAGTCCAGGTATGCCTAAGAGAGATGTGCCATCATAAATACTGGTCTTAGAGAAGGAAATCATTCTTCCATTTATTCTTTACTTTATGGTCAGAATGGAGTGAATTTCAGATCATAGTTCTTTCTATGGTTGTGAAAAGTCATCTTTCTTGGGTTTTCAAGGATATTGAAGACTTCTAAAGTTCAACATTTTAAGTGTTATGATAGCTACAGAATACTATTGGATGCTTCCCCCAAAGCTACTGCAATCATCTACAGGCCATTTTCAATTTCTCAGATCCTTTGGAAAGGAGAAGGCAGGTAATGTGAGCTTCAGACCTCTGCCAGCTGCATCTTAACAGCTGCAAGTTCATATGAATGAAGTGAGGACAATTCCCAGCATAATGGCTGTTATGGGAGATGAGACTTCTCAGAAGGGATACATTGATACTGGCAGGCTTTGAATGGCAGTGAATCAAGATTACTGTTCTCACTGGGTTTTCCTGTCCAGAGCCAGAGTCAAGGTGTGTTTTGGGGTAGAGGCTTGTGCAAGAAGTCCACTTGTCTCCACTGAGAAATGTTGACAGGTTTGCAGTCCCCAGCAGAGATGAGCATCTGACAACACCAGATGCTTTGAATGCCTCTTTTTTTTTTACTCAGGCTAAAGCGAATGTCTAGAATTTCACTGCTGACAGGATGAAAAGGGACTATGATTTTATTTGGTATTTGATTGTAAAATATTTATTGTTTAAAATTTTTTTATATTTTAAGGAACTGATCTCTAAAATTTCTTTGAATGGAGTGAAAAGACTTTTCTTATCAATTTCTATGTCAACATCATTGTCAAAGAGGTTACTAGCTTTCTCAAGCACACTGTTCAGAATGCATAAAGATAATAATAATACAATGATATGGCTGAAAGAACTCATTTATGTAAATTTTCATAAATTTTAAGGAACTAGTAGTCTGCCTATTTTCTTCACTGTGTCAGTTTTCTTAATAGCTATATCTCTATGTGTGTATATAAAATTTGTGTATGTATTATATATATATATGTATATATTTATGTATGTTATTGTACATATATGTTCAATATATTAGTGTACATATAAGTATATTATTGAACATAAATGTACTATATATACATGTACATATATAATATACAAATATAATATGCATGTATATATTTAGAGATAGATGATGTATAGGTAGATATGGAGATATGGGTTTTAGTTCTACTTAGTAGAAAACAGGAAAAACGTGGATAACTCAGTTTGCCAGATATAGAACTTTGTTTCTTTCTTATTTGTCTTCAAAATTCCGAGAGACATGGCACTGCTGATGATTCAGAATATCAATATTCTTCTTAAGTAAATCCTAATAAATTAAGCTACTATAAATGTAACCATCTAATTTATATTTATTTTCCCTGTACATCCATCATTTGGATATAGACATGAAATACTCCTGGTATGTTTGAGAGCTTGAGTCATGACCTTCCTGGAAGTGAATCTCTGGTGCTGGACTTGAAGCTTGATAAGTCGTTCTCAGACCTTGTCTTCTTTTTGCTTCCTCACTGAGGGTGCAGTAGAAGCATTCTTTACACTGCTATAGACTTTATTCCTTCTTTAGCTTAAGTAAACAATAGAATGTAAATAATGTAAGTAAAGTAAGTAATTTAAGTGCAACTTAGATCTCTTCACATGCATTTTATCAAGCATTTGGTCAAAGAAGAAACAAGTATGATCAATAAGCATGATGTTTACTTCAGTCTCCCTTGAGCCCATCCTACCTACCATTTCTTAAATCCCATCCTGCTATCTCTCCACACATTCTCATCTCTTTTCCTTATTTTATTACATTGTGTGTATGTGTGTGTATGTTTGTATGTGTGCATTTGTGAGTATTTATAAAAGAATACACAGCCTGTTGTGTCCATTATTGTTTGTGGGTGCTTGATTTCAGTGCTAATTACTCTGCCCTGGACAACAAATAAGGATGTTCATCCCTGTTAGTAGCTATTTTTTTCTTCCTCAGTGGTCATCAGCTTCCTCTATGATGTAGTCTATGAATCCAACCATATGAAAAATTTCCCCTTCCACTTTAGTATAACCATTGTACTATTCTTGTTAATGCAATTGTTTCTAAGAAAGACTGTTTCACAGCCAACATACTAATATTGCAGTGCTTGAAAGTTTTTCTATCTCTTAGAGGGGTGGGCCTGGGGTGGGGAGGAATACAGAGGGGATTGAGAGTAGGGGGAGTGGAGGGAGAGAGTACTTAGAGAAAGAACTGGAATCAGTTCAGGGAGGGGGTGCATCACTGGAACAAACGAGAAACCTAGGAGAATGGAAATACACATAAACCTATAGGGATACCTACCCCTAGCTAAGACTCTAAGAAATGGGGTATATGGAACGTTAAACGGCCATCTTCTGTAACCAAGTGAGGCTTCTCATGGAGGGTTGGGATACCAACCCAGCCACAAAACGTTCAAACCACAATTTGTCCTCTCCACAAGATAATCATGAGTAAACATGGAGTAGAAATTGAGATAATAGCCAACCAATGGCTGGTCCAGCTTAAGGCACCTGCTGTGAGAACCCAGCCCTGACATTGTTAATGACATTCTGCTCGACTTTAGACAGTAGCCTAACACAACTGTCATCTGAGAAGCTTCATCCAGCCACTGATAGAGCATATGAGAACACCCACCACCAAACACTATATGGAGCTAGGCGAATCCTGTGGAAAGTGTCTAGGAAGGATTGTAGGAGCCTGAGAGGTCAGCGACACCACGGGGAATCCTACAGAATCAACAAACCTAGGCCATAGGGTCTCACAAAACCTGAACTGAGAACCATAGAGGATACATAGGGTGGACCTCAGCCTTTTGCACAAATTTAACAGTTGTGCAGTTTGGTCTTCACGTGGGACCACTATCAATAGGAACAGGATTTGTCTTGACTCTGTTCCTGACTTTGGGACTCTTTGTTCCTACTGGATTGCTTTGGTTAACCTCAACATGAGAAGATGTGCCTAGTCCTACTTCAACTTAATATACCATGGTGGGTGGATATCCATGAGAAGTCTCTACTTTTCTGAAGAGAAATGTGAAGTGGGGGAAAGAGGGAAGGATGATGGCCTGAGAGGAAAGGGGGAGAGGGAAACAAATAAATTAATTGATAATTTAAAAATATCCTTCATCCCCTTGTCCATCATGCTTCCTGAGTTATATATGTATTGTTTTTGAGGCAGAGTCTCTCATGTTTCCACATCCACAAGAAGAGTTTAGGTGCTCCCTTGTCAGTGTCTCCTATCTCACTGCATTAATGCTGGCCTTATAGAAAAGAACCATCACTTTGTGCTTTTATGTCAGTTTTGGAAATTGAACTCAGATTAGCAGGCTTACAAGGTAAGGATTTTACCATTTACCTAGCCCTAGATCTAATTTTAATTAAACCTAAAATGTGCAAACATGTGAAGTGTGTTGCAGAACCGATTTAAGCCCTCCAACCAACTTTGGGCCATATGAGCAATCCAAATTGTTTGCCCTTACACTTCTGCTTTCTCTGTTAGTGAGGACATCATGAGTTCTTTTAGCATGTGCTAGGCTGAACTGTGATATCCTGTGTCAATTAACATACAAGAAAAGATTCATGTAAATCTCCTGCAGTTACCCATTTTATATACTGCATCACTTTTTGATTATTACCTTTTAGATGAAGCAAGTATTAATATATATGTGTATATATTTAGATATTAAGATATGTAGACTCAGTATGAAGATAAATTATAAGACTTAATTTTCCATCAAAAATGTCTTCCATATTTCATAAAAGACTATATTTTTTAGATTAAAGCCAGGCCATTGTGCTCTCATTGTTTATAGCTGTCTTAGTTTCTGTTAAAGTACTCAAAATTTCTTGAAATTCCTGCATAGACATTAAAATCAAGTTTTAGTGCTAAACGTAATTTTTAAATGAGGGCAGACATTTCATTTAAAATTCCCCACATTCCATTTTCCAGAGAAGAGCAAATTATCATGTAAGCAATTTTCTATTAAGCAGTAGGGTCTTCAGTGTCTAACACATTTCACTAGTTCTGGGATGTGTATTGCAAAATTAAAGAATAGTTTACAAAAATGGCATATTCAAAAGGCTGATATGATTTTAAAATGTGGTTAGATTTCTCATGCAGTAAAGTATCTTAATCTAGTTAAATGAATGTTCCGGTCACAAGCAGGAAAGTATTATCTAGATTTAAAGTACTAGGGACAAATTATATTACAACCGATTACTAATGAGAAATTGCTTCTGAATTCAGTTTTTAGAAGTGATCCCCATCCTTCATACTGAGAATTAGCTCCAAGCCAGTAACAGAAGCAAAATTAATAATGAGCCTGCCCCTGATGGACACACAGTTCAATAACCCTTGAAACTACCAAACCTACAAATATAAAATAGAAATTGAGACCTATTTTGAGAATCTCACACATCTATTTTATAAAATACTTTGGATGTATTTGTGAACTTTTTAGCTGATACCCTATTAACATTCTTGTGCAGAAAAATCAACTCAATTATTTAGAAAATAAATTATGCTTCTACTCTTATTTCAGATTTAAAGTACTCATCCTCCAGGTATTTTCCTCTAAAATTGTTAAAGTAGATATAGTCTATATTGTAAAACTCTTTCTTACGACTTCATTGTTTAATTATAGCACCTGACATTGCTGAAAACTTTTTAATTTTCCTTTCCTTTCTTTTATTAGATATTTTCTCTATTTACAGTTCAAATGTTATCCCCTTCCCTGGTTTCCTCTCCTGCAACACCTTATCCCATACCCCCTTTCCCTGCTTATATGAGGGTGCTCCCTCACCCAATTGCTCCCTCCCTCCTCCCTGCCCTGGAATTCCCTTACACTGAGGCATAGAGCCTTCACAAGACCAAGGGCCTCTCCTCCCATTGATGCCCAACAAGGCTATCCTCTGCTAGGTATGAGGCTGGAGCCATCAGTCACTCCGTATGTATTATTTTATTGGTGGTTTACTCCCTGTGAGCATTAGGATGTCTGACAGTACTGTGATATTGGTTGATATTATGGTTCCTCATATGGGGTTGCAAACCTCTTTAGTCCTTTATTCCTTTCCCTAATTCCTCCATTGAAGATTCAGTTCTCAGTCCATGGTTGGCTGCGAGCAGCCAGCTCTGTATTTGTCAAGCTCTGGAAGAACCTCTCAGGTGACAGCTATATCAGGCTCATGTGAATGAACTTGGCATCCTCAATATTGTCTAGGTTTGCTGATTATATATGGAATGCATCCTCAGGAGGGGCACTCTCTGGATGTGACTATTTTGCTTCCCCTTCTAAGAAGGACAGAAAAATCCTTGCTTTCGTTTTCCTTCTTGAGCTTCATGTGTAAATTGGATCTTGGGTATTTCAAGCATTTGGTCTCATCCACTTATCATTGAGTACAAACCATGTGTGTTTTTTTGTGACTGAGTTACCTCACTCAGGATGATATTTTCTCGTTCCATTTGCCTAAGAATTTCATTTTTTAATAGCTCAGTAGTATGTCATTATGTAGATTTATCACATTTTCTGTAATCCATTTCTCTGTTGAAGGGCATCTGGGTTTTTTCCAGCTTCTGGCTATTAGAAATAGGGCTACTATGAACATAGTCGAGAATTGGTCCAGCATATGCTGGAGCATTTTTGGGTGTAAAACCAATAGTGGTATAGATGGGTCATAAGGTAGTTCTATGTCAAATTTTCTGAGGAACCACCAGACTGATTTCCAGAGTGGTTGTACCAGCATGCAATCCCACCAGCAATGGAGGAGTGTCTCTCTTTTGCAACATCCTTGTCGGCACCTGCTGTCAACTGAGTTTTTGATTTTAGACATTTTTATTGGTGTGAGGTAGAATCTTAGGGTTGTTTTACTTGCATTTCCCTAATGACTAAGGAGGCTAAGCATTTCTTAGGTATTTTGTGGCCATTCAATATTACTCAGTTGAGAATTTTTTGTTTAGCTCTGTACCCATTTTCTGATAGGATTATTTGATTCTCTGGAGTCTAACTTCTTGAATTCCATGTATATATTGGATATTAGCCCTCTATTGGATGTAGGATTGGTAAAGATCTTTTCCCAATCTGTTGATTGCTGTTTTATCCTATTGACACTGCCCTATGCCTTACAGAAGCTTTGCAATTTTATGAGGTTCCATTTGTCGATTCTTGATCTTAGAGCATAAACTGTTTCTGCATGAAATTTTCTGTTCAAGAAAATTTGCTCTATTTCCTTGTATTTGAGGTCCTCTCCCACTTCCTCTTTTATTAGGTTCAGTGTATCTAGTTTTATGTGGAGGTCCTTGATCCACTTGGAATTGAGCTTTGTACAGGGCGAAAAGAATGGTTCGATTTGCATTCTTCTACATGCTGACCTCCAGTTGAACCAGCACCATTTGCTGAAAATGCTATCTTTTTTCCATTGGATGGTTTTGGCTCCTTTGTCAAAACTCAAGTGACCATAAGTGTGTGGGTTCATTTCTGGGTCTTCAAGTCCATTCCATTGATCTACCAGACTGTCTCAGTAACAATATCATGCAGTTTTTATCACTGTTGCTCTGTAATACAGCTTGAGGTCAGGAATGATGACTCTTCGAGAAGCTCTTTTATTGACAAGAATAATTTTCCCTTTCCTGAGTTTTGTTTTATTCCAAATGAATTTACAAATTGGTCTCTTTAACTCTGTGAAAAATTGAGTTGGAATTTTGATGGGGATTGTTTGAATGTGTAGATTGCTTTTGGCAAGATGTGCATATTTACAATATTAATCCTGCCTATACATGAGCATGGGAGATCTTTTCATCTTCTGAGATCTTCAATTTTTTTTCTTCACAGACTTGAAGTTCTTGTAATACAGATCTGTCACTTGCTTGGTTACAGTCACACCACTGTATGTTTTATTATTTGTGACTATTGTGAAGGATTTCATTTCCCTAATTTCTCGCCCTATTTATCCTTTGAGTAGAGGAAGCCTACTGGTATGTTTTAGTTAACTTTATAGCCAGCCACTTTGCTAAAGTTTTTTTTAAGGTTTAGGAGTCAGGATTTCAAGTACTATATTGAATAGGTAGGGAGAGAGTGGGCAGCCTTGACTAGTTACTGATTTTATTGGGATTGGTTGAAGTCTCTCTCCATTTAGTTCAATGTTGGCTACTGGTTTGCTGTATATTGCTTTTACTATGTTTCGGTATGGGTCTTAATTTCTTTTCTTTCCAATACTTTTACCAAGAAGGGGTATTGAATTTTGTCAAATGGTTTTTCAGCTTTAAATGAGATGATCAGATGGGTGTTTTTTTAACTTGTTTATAGTGGATTATTTTTATGGATTTCCATATATTGAATCATCCCACATCCCTGGGATAATTCCACTTGCTCAGGATGTGTGATCATTTTGATATGTTCTTAGATTAAGTGTGTGAGAATTTTATTGAGTATTTTTGCATTGATATTTATAAGGGAAGTTGGTCTGAAGTTCTGTTTCTTTGTTGGGTCTTTGTGTGGTTTAGGTATAAGCATAACTGTGGCTTTATAGAAGGAATTCAGTCATGCTCCGTTTGTTTCTATTTTGTCAAATAGTTTGGACAGTATTGGTACTAGATCTTCTTTGAAGATCTGATAAATTCCTAAACCAATCTGGTCTTTTTTTTTTTTTTGTTTTTTTTTTTTTTTTTTTTTTTTTTTTGAATGACTGCTTCTATTTCTTATGGGGTTAATGAACTATTTAGGTGGTTTATCTGATCCTAATTTATCTTTGGTACCTGGTATCTGTCTAGAAAATTGTCCATTTCATCCAGATTTTCCAGTTTGTTGATTATAAAATTTTGTAACAGGATATAATGATATTTTGATTTTCCTCAGTTTCTGTTATTATGTCTCCCTTGTCATTTCTGATTTTGTTAATTTGGATACTGTCTATCTGCCTTCTGGTTAGTCTGGGTAAGGGTTTATCTATCTTGTTGATTTTATCAAAGAAGCAGCTATTGGTTTTGTTGATTCTTTGTGATTTTTTTTTGTTTGTTTATTTCTACTTGGTTGGTTTCAGCTCTGACTTTGATTATTTCCTGCCTTCTACTCCTCTTGATACTTTTTGTTCTAGAGTTTTCAGGTTTATTTTCAAGCTGCTGGTTTTTATGCTTTCTCACTTTCTTTTTGAAGACACTCAGAGCTATGAGTTTTTCTCTTAGTATTGCTTTCCTTTTTGTCCCATAAGTTTGGGTATATTCTACCTTTATTTTCATTAAATTCTAAAAAGTTTAATTAATTAATTTATTTATTGAAGTGATCATTGAATAGAGCTTTGTTCAGTTTCCATGTGCATGTGGGCTATCTCTTGTTTATGTTGATATTGAAGACCAGATTTAGTCTGGGGTAATCTGATAGGATGCACGGGGTTATTTCAATCTCTTTGTATCTATTGAGCCTGTTTTTTGACAATTATGTGGTCAATTTTTGAGAAGGTACCATTAGGTGCTAAGAATGCATATTCTTTTGTTTTAGGATGAAGTATTCTATACATATCTGTTAAATCCATTTGGTTCATAACTTCTGTTAGTTTCACTGTATCTCTGTTTATTTTCTGTTTCTTTGACCTTTCCATTGCTGAGATATGGGTATTGAAGTTTCTCACTATTATTGTGTGAGGTACAATGTATGCTTTGAGATTTAGTAAAGTTTATCTTATGAATCTGAGTCCATTGCATTTGGAGCATAGATGTTTAGAATTGATAGTTCATCTCGTTAGATTTTTCTTTGATATAAAATGTCCTTGTATATGTTTTTTGATAACTTTTAGTAGAAAATTGATTTTATTCGATATTGCAAAGGCTATTGAAGCTTCTTTCTTGGGACCATTTGGTTTGAAATATTTTTCCTGAGACAGTGTCTGTCTTTGTCACTGGAGTGCATTTCCTATATGCAGCAAAATGCTCAGTCCTGTTTATGTATCCAGTCAGCTGGTCTATGCCTTTTGTTGGGGAATTGAGTCCATTGATGTAGATACAGCAAGGAAAAGTGATTTTTGCTTCTTGTTATTTTTTGCTATTAGAGTTAGAATTACGTTTGCATGGATATCTTGTTTTGGGGTTGGTGAAAGAATATTACTCTCTTGCTTTTCCTATCATCTAATTTCCCTCCTTGTGTTGGAGTTTTCCATCAATTATCCTTTGTAGGGCTGGATTTGTGAAAAGATACCATGTAAATTTGTTCTTGTCATCTTGGTTTTTCCATCTATGTTAATTGAGAGTTATGCTTGGTATAATGGCCTGGGCTACCATTTGTGTTCTCTTATGGTCTGTATGACATCTATTCAGGATTATCTGGCTTTCATTGTCTCTGTTGTGAAGTCTGGTATAATTCTGATAGTTCTGCCTTCACATGTTATTCAACCTTTTTCCCTTAATGCTTTAATATTCTTTCTCTGTTTTGTGCATGGGGTGTTTTGACTATTTTATGAATGGAGAAATTACTTTTTTGATCCAATCTATTTGGAGATTCTTAAGTCTTCATATATGTTCATGGACATCTCTTTCTTTAGGTTAGGGAATTTGTCTTTGATAATTTTGTTGAACATATTTACTGGCCCTTTCAGTTGGGAATCTCACTTGCTTCTATACCTATTTTCCTTAGGTTTGGTGATTGTATCCTCCAGTTCCTGAATGTTTTGGGTTAGGAACTTTTTGCATTTTGCATTTTCTTTGACTATTGTGTCAATCTTTTCTATTGTATCTTTTGCCTCTTCTATTTCTTGTATTCTGTGGGTGATGCTTGAATCTATGTCACCTGATCTTTCTCCTAGGTTTTCTTTCTCCAGGGTTGTCTCCCTTTGTGATTTTTTTTATATTATTTCTATTTCCTTTTATAGATCCTGGATGGGTTTGTTCAATTCTTTCACCTGTTTTGCTGTGTTTTCCTGTAACTGTTTAAGAGGTTTTTGAGTTCCTTTTTTAAGGTCTTCTACATGTTTACCTGTGTTCTCCAGTATTTCTTTTAGGGAGTTATTTATGTCCATTCTAAAGTCCTCTACCATCATTTGTTGTAATTTTAATTCTGTAACTTGCTTTTTTGGTGTGATGGGGCATCCATAACTTGCTATAGTGGGAGAACTGGGTTCTGATGATGCCAAGTAGACTTGGTTTCTGTTGTTTATGTCCTTGCACTTGCCTCTTACCATCTGTTTATTTCTAGTGCTACCTGCCCTTGCTGTCTCTGACTGCCCCCTCTCCCTCCTGTGATCCTGTTTGTGTTCGAACTCCTCAGAGTCCATCTGTCTCTGTGATACTATGGTTCTGGGATACTGTGTTCTATGGGTCCTGGTTTTGGGAGTCCAACCTTCTTGGGGTGTTATAGGAGTAGATGAGGAGACAGAGCCCTAGGTATGCTCTAGGCACCGGTGCAGCCTTGAAGGAACCTGTGCTTCTGCCTGGGTGGGGAGTTGGTTCGTGTTTCCGTGTTTTCTGTGCGGGTCCCAGTTACACCTGGTTTGGGAAAGATGTTTTGGCCTCAACTGTGATCTTAGTGTGTCAGAATTTCAGTGCTCCTGGTTGTATCTGATCTCCTGGTAGTTGAGCTACCTTTATGATCCTGTGATCCTGGGTGTTTCAGAGCTCCTGGGACTTGGCTCCCTCTGGGATTTTTAAGAGTAGATGCAGAGCCAGCACCAAAGGTCTGTTCCTGGTTTAGCTTCAGATGGAAGAAACCCATGCCACTAGCTGGGTGAGGGTTCCTGCATCGCTGGGTCTTGGGGGACTCAGTTACTCAAGAGTGTTGTGACAGATGTTGATCCTGTGATCCAGAGCACCTGGGATTCAAGCTCCCTCTAGATGTAATAGGCATGGAAGCAGAGCCAGTGCCCCAGTTCTGCTCTGGGTGCAGGTTCAAACTGTGATCCTGGGCATTACAGAGCGCCCGAGAGTCGAGCTTCCTCTGTGTGTTGTCAGACTTGGTGCATAACCAGCACCCAAGGTCTGCTCAGGGCACTGGTTCCGATTAGAAGGAACCTGTGCCACTTGCTGTGTGGGGTTCCTGCATCCCTGGATCCAGAGGGGCCCACTTACTCAAGGTATTGGCGTAGATGTTGTGACTTCTCCTGTGATCTGGGTGTTTCAGAGCACCTGGGAGTCGGGCTTCCTCTGGGTGTTGTGGGACTGAGTGCAGAGCCAGCGCCCAAGGTCTGCTCGGGGTATTGTTTCAGACCAGAAGGATAGTATTAGTCATCACATTATCATCTCACTTACTGGACCACAGAACCTTTGGTAGTGCCATATAATATAACCTATATCTTAGAAGAATGAAGTCAGAGGTAGACCATGAGCTCCCAGCCTGCCTGGGTACAGAAAGAGTATATGAAGGTGGGCTACAAAGACCTTGTAAAATTTCAAACAAACAAACAAGTCCCTCCAAAACTCAGGAGACAATAACTAAAAACATTAATTTTATGTATATTTTATAAATATATAATCATTATACTTTGTTTTAATTTACCTATGGATAAGATTCTTTGAAAATTATTTAAATTCTTATTTTAAATTTTTATTTTAAATTTTTATTTTTTTCTCTCATACAGTAATCCCAACCACAACCTCTCCTCCCTCGTTTCCTTCTTGCTCTCTACTTTCCAGACCCTCTGCTCCTCCATTCCCCTTCAGAAAAGTGTACATCTACCAGTAATAGAAACCAAACAAGAAATAACAATACTATAAAACTAGTTGTAAATGTTCATATTAAAGTTGAATAAGGCAAGCCAATCGGAGAAAGAGGGTCCTATAAGCAGGCAAAAAAGTCAGAGACAACACAGTCCAAAGAAAATCGCAAGCTAAACGAAAACCTCATGCATGCAGAGGGCCCAGCACAGAGCCATAAAGGCTGTGAGATTACCGCTTCAATCTCTATGAGGTTCTATAAACCCTATTTAGCTGATTCTGTGGACTGTGTTCTCCTAGGGTGTTTGATCCCCTTGGACCCTGCAATTCTTCCTCCCCTTCTTCTGTGGAGTTCCTTGAGCTCGACTTAATGTTTGTCTGTGAGTCTCTGTGTCTACTTCCATCAGCGGCTGGAGGAAGCCTTCCTGATGACGACTGAGCTAGGCATCTATACATATAGCAGAATATCATTAGGAATGATTTCATTAATTTTTTCCCTTCAGTTGTGTTGTATTCTATCCTAGGACTCAGATAAGATTCCATGCCAAAATTTACACTTTCTTTTCTTTTTCGTTACATTCTCTCTAGGGAACTTCCCCATTCTATAATTTAAACTACCCTTAGATTTGAAATTCCCCTGACTTTCACTCCAAAGTATTGAGATTATGGTCATATGTTCTGTTTTGTTCTTCTCAAACATGACTTTCTGTATTGTTGAGAATTTCACTTATGAGAATTATGTATATATTATTTCCTCCATCCCAGTCTTTTCAGCTTTTCTCATGCTCCCATTTTCTGTCAAAATTCAAGACCTCTTCTATGTTCCTTATTATTACTACACAAATACTTATATAAATTCAGTCTGATAAGTACAGTTAGTGCTGCTTGCCTGTACATGTGTTAAGTCTTGGGCACTTGGAATCAAGTATCCTAGCAGGGGCCTCTTCCTAAAGAAAGAAGATTGATAGTGTGCTAGCAAGGTGCTATGCCAGATGTGTTGAATGTGTTATTTCTTGTGCTGAACTATTTCTGTTAACCTCTTCAAAATGGCTTCTTTTACACTATAATTAAAGTTTTTATAAAACAAACTCTATAACATGATGATAGAAAAAATCATGCTAGTTAAGTCACTTAAAGTTTTAAGCATTATCCCACAGAAGTCAATAGTATAAGTGAAAATATTAAGAGGTAAATTTGATAATTGTTGGAAATATAGGACATAAGTTTCATTTGGGAGTCTCTATTCACAGTTAGTTTTCTTAACAACACTTCCGCTGCATTTGCTAGCAATTTATAATAAAATTGACATATTATATGGGAGACTGAGCTTAGGTTGCAAGCCTAGTGATGGGTAGGTATTTAATTAGGAGAGCAGCATTTTATCTCTCAGATGATATTGACTGACCACTTTTATTCATCAGACAGGGAATCGTGGATGTTATTCAGTTCTAAGTTCATAAAAATTTAATACACAAAAATGATAGTTGGGTCCAGAAATATATTGCTTACAAAAACTTGAGGATCACCAATAAAATTCTTGGGAATGCCCTTTCCCTCCCACATCAGACATATCTTGAGTTTGGAGCTTAGAAATTTACTTCTGTATAAGAAATTATCTGAAGCATTGCTAGCATGTACAGGGCAATTATGTTTTGGAATATTCCTGTTTAGAACCTGTTATTGATATAGATTACCTAAACTGGCTTCCATTATGCTACAAGCCATGCCTCATAAACTCATAAAGACCATGTTTAATTTACAAGAAAAAATGCAGTCATTTGTGATATCACCTGCTAAAAGCATTGTATAGGCAGAATTACTGATATACAGCCACTGTTTGTTTATGGTATTTACTCTACTCAACATCTATCTGATAGTGAAAATCAGAGGAAACGGTTTGTTAGTGTAAATGCACTGGCTGAAATTGGTTCACTTATTTTGCTCCTTCAGCCCAAGAAAAGGAGAGTAGCTGGCTTTAGGACTGAAATTCTCTCTTTTATAAGGGAGAAAAGCCCTTTTCAATCCCGAATAATTCAGAAGTAAACAGTATTATTTTATACCCCCAAGGTTCTTAAAATAACTGAATTGTAGCTGGTGGTTTTAGTTGCATCTTTTTTGTTTTGTTTTGTTTTCTTGCACACTGCATTAAGCTCTTTTAGACACAGTATTTTTCTATCTGTCCTTGGCTCATCTGAACTCACTACACAGAACAATCTAGTCATGAACTTATGGCATTATTGTAACATCTGTCTCTTAAGTGCTGGTATTGTATGAGTAAATCACCATAATTGGACTGATTTTTATATTCTTAAAAACATATAATTCACACTACAATTCAACATATCTTACTCAGATTACTTTATTATCATATGCCTGATAATAAAGATGTATATGGAATACTTCTCTTCTACACAAATGTATTTGTCTGTATAACACAAATAGTAAAATAGTTATGATCCAATAGACTTTAATTGCATACAAATTCATGCATGTGTATGTGCATGTATATGCTTTTAAAACCTTGCTTTCTGTAGTGTGTACAGATGTACCTCTTACGAAACATAAATAACAAGTACGTTATGCAATCACTGTCTAACTACGGGAAGTACGAGTTTCTTCATATTTCTTCACGTGGGTACTTCTTTGGTTACATTTTACCACCATCAAATTAGCCAAAATATTTATATAATGAAAATAAACTCAAGTTGATAATCTATACCATATTTAGGTGGTAGTATTTTTATGAATAGCAATTGATGCTTCAACAAGTGCCGCTGTTGCTTTTTCTTTTAGCATGGAGGGAGTGGTTTCCTCCATGCAATCTCTGAGTTCATAGTGCAAGAAAAAGGCTCAACCATAGCTGTTAGTACAACACTCTCACCTTGATTTAATATGAAACTATGTTCATATCAATTGTTTTTTATTTCTTTTTCAAAAAGAAATATCATCACTACCACTTTGATACAGATTGTACTTAGTGTATCACCAACTCATTAAAAAAAATCCCTGAAGTTTCAGACATCATGAATAATGATTTCTTCTTGAGATGGCATCTGTGATATAAGGTGTCAATCAAAGCAGAATGAATCTTGTATGTTTTCAAGGTTGCACTTGAAGGAAAAGTTGTGTAACAGGCTACAGAAAATAAAACAATGGGATAAGCAAGCACATTACTGCATTATTAGTGAGAAAGGATTTAAATAACTAATTTTAGCATGTCCCATGTAGTTATTTTAAATTCAGGATTAATTTTATATTGCTAATGGATTTCCTATTATCAAGATTTGATAATTATTCGGAATGGTATAATGACATTTGGTGTATGTACACTCATAATTCTGCATTCTCCTAAATTATATGGTTATGACACAGAAACTAAATATAACCAAAGAAAAGATTATTAAGACCATCAGAACATGCTCCATGTTATGATGGTTCTATCTTTTGTTTTAGATGTTACTTGGTTATTCTAATATATAAATTTTATATTTACATTTTAAACTTGTACTCAGTATTGGATTTGAATATAAATTATTCCATTGCATATTTAAGTTCAAAACTATAAACAGTTACATTATTTAGCCCAAATTAAGATCACATGGATTTTATTAATTCTGTATATATCAGATTGTGATTTTGTTTTTCATTTTGACTGTATAAGCATTTATACATGCCCACAAAGTTTTATCAGTGACAGATCACTGTTCTTAGACCCTTTCTTCTGATTGTTATGAGACCATGGTGTCAGGGGTGGGCATATCCTTCTCTAGGCTTATTCAAGTTGATAACATTTCACTCCAGTTCACTGACACAAACAGCCATGGGAAAAATCCTTCTGAAGCCATGAATCAAATGAAACTGTCTTCTTTTACAGTGTCTATCTCAGGTATTTGCTCAAGGGAGAGAAGTCTGTATAATTGGCTACTTAGGTACTAGCATATTCAGAGGAGTGATTAGTAAACATATAGGAGGTGGCATTCATTCAGATGGTACAATGACAGCATTCTTGCTATAAATTGTGACCTTCATGGGATAATCAAGAAAACATTTGTTACAAATAAAAACAGCCATTCAATCAATCTTGAAGAAAATAATCACATGTACAATATTACAAGCACAACACTTGAGTCTTAGAATATTACTCCTCTCATTCAGGAAAGTTACCACTTGCCACTTTTCCTTTATATCTTTCTCTTGAACTCATTCAACTTTCTGAAACAGTAAGTGACAGTTAGAATAGGTCTGAGTGCATTAGCTTCAATTTCAGTAGATTAGATGGTTAGAATCAGTGAGAGGGGATGCTCTAAGTGAACAGACATACTTAAAAAAATTTTCAGAAAGTGGAATTTGAAAACTTAACTAAAGACTCAAGCATGTGCTATCTGGTTGTGCCAAGAAATGGATCATAATTCTAAGTTAAAGTTGTCTATATTGTACCCTAAGTGGAAGAAAAAAAAACCTTTTTTTATTATTCCTGCTTTCAATGTTACTTGAGTAACTCAATGATTTTTACTAGAGCTCAATTGAGCAGATTTATATCTTAGCCTGGAAGAAGACAAAAGATATTTATGATGGCTATACTGGGATGATTCAAACAACTTAGAACAAGTAGACAAGCATAGAGAAATGATTCGTAAAGCAGAGGAAACACATATGAGCATCTGGCCAAACTCTTCATGGATTACATTAATGTGGTCAGAGTAATTCTTAAACTAGGGCAGCATCTCGAGCACATGGGCACTGGAAAAAATTTCCTGAACAAAACACCAATGGCTTATGCTCTAAGATCAAGAATCAACAAATAGGATCTCTTAAAACTGCAAAGCTTCTGAAAGGCAAAGCACACTGACATTAGGACAAATGGCAACCAACAGATTAGCAAAAGATCTTTACCAATCCTACAACTGATAGAGGGCTTATATCCAAAATATACAAAGAACTCAAGAAGTTAGACAGGAGACAAATAACCCTATTAAAAAATGGGGTTCAAGAGCTAAACAAAGAATTCACAGCTGAGGAATGCCGAATGGCTGAGAAACACCTAAAGAAATGTTCGACATCTTTAGTCATAAGGGAAATGCAAATCAAAACAACCCTGAGATTCCACCTCACACCAGTCAGAATGGCTAAGATCAAAAACTCAGGTGACAGCAAATGCTGGCAAGGATGTGGAGAAAGAGGAACACTCCTCCATTGTTGGTGGGATTGCAGACTGGTACAACCATTCTGGAAATCAGTCTGGAGGATCCTCAGAAAATTGGACATTGAACTGCCTGAGGATCCAGCTATACCTCTCTTGGGCATATACCCAAAAGATGCCCCAACATATAAAAAAGACACGTGTTCTACTATGTTCATAGCAGCCTTATTTATAATAGCCAGAAACTGGAAAGAACCCAGAGGGGTTAGGGGGATGTTGGCCCGTAAACCGGGAAAGGGAATAACACTCGAAATGTAAATAAGAAATACTCAAGTTAATAAAAAAAAAATAGAGATAGCTATATTAATTGCAGATTATTTGTCTTCTATGTATCTAAATGTGTACAGAATGAATAAATGAAAAAAAAATGGAATTAGATATTATCAGATATGGGAGTGCTTTTATGATTTATGGATGAATCTCTTTTGTATCTTTGAGACATGACAGCCTGATTTGCTGCACTTGGCCGAGATATTTGGAACAGGCTTCATGGTCTCCTGATTTTGGCCTCAAATTGCCATGTTAAATCCAGGTTAAATTTCCTTATTAAAAAAAAATCGCTTTTCTAGCCTGACTTGACTACATGCCCACACTCTTTGGTAGTTGTGGAACGTTGTCTTTCTATGTATTTAGAGAAGGATTCTGCTGAAAGAAACACCACCATTTCATACTTCCTTGTTGCTGTGCCCTGCACTAACATGCAGAAATAAACAGTGTCCATATGAAGGCTGGGCTCCTCTGAATCAGTCAAAAATGCACTATTGAGTGCTTTACCAATCAGCAATTCTCATCAGTGTTCTCTATTACTGAACTGCCTGAAAGCTTTTAAAAAGGATTTTCTTCAGCATCCAACAGCTATTCATGGTTGCTACCAAAGTGATGAGTTTTGCCTTTTGTAGTCTTTCCCTATCAGTCCTCTGAAGGGAAATGATATTTCCTTGAAGTCCTCTGTTGAGAAATGATCTTTTCTTTCTTCTTAGATGCCTGCCTTCTTCCCTCTTCTCTTGCACGGCCTTCAGTTCCTTCATATGGACTCCTGTGTCCAATATTGACTACAAATACCACAAAGAGTTTGATTCACATAGTATTAGAAGATGGTCTTAAAATCCTGAACCCCTGGCTTCAGTCTCCCTCCCAGGTACTGGGGTTTATGAAAGACTTGCAGAGGTCCTTTTTCCTGTAACCGTCTTTGGTGACGATATCATTTCAGTGCACATGGAGCTCATCATATTTCCTTCTCCCTCCAAGCTATTCACCTGCAAACTCCCACAATTCTTCTGTGTACCATTCTCCATAATTAAATAAAGAACACACTTGTCATTCTTTAGGTACTGAGGTCCTATAGAAAGGCTCAGATCCTCATTCATGTTCTCAGAACTTCAAAAGCAGAGATATCTCACCCTCTTGAAAGCTAGCTTTATTGACACAATTGGAATCAACTTACTCTGGTTTCAACGTCTGGGTTTGGTTTAGTGGGAAGACAGGTAATACAAATATTGAAAAGTAAAAACATGAAATAGCCTGAAAATATCTACTAATATCTTCAGTAGTAATTTATTAACAACAAGGAATGAATATGCTAGCAGAAACCCTTACCTCTCCAAAATAACAAAACAGGATTAAAAACAGTCAGAGTTTATAAGAAACAGAAATATTGCAGGTTAATTTTAAAAATAAAAAGTTTATGATGTTCAAACTGAAATGTTCTTGCATTCTTTTCTTAAACTCAGAAATGAGCAGACCATGAAAAAATAGTTTATTGAGAACAGGACCCCCGTTGAAGGAATCAGAGAAAGAACTGGAAGAGCTTGAAGGAGCTCGAGACCCCATATGTACAGCAATGCCAACCAAACAGAGCTTCCAGGGACTAAGCCACTACCTAAAGACTATACATGGACTGACCCTGGACTCTGACCTCATAGGCAGCAATGAATATCCTAGTAAGAGCACCAGTGGAAGGGGAAGCCCTGGGTCCTGCTAAGACTGAACCCCCAGTGAACTAGACTGTTGGGGAGAGGGCAGCAATGGGGGGAGGGATGGGAGGGGAACACCCATAAGGAAGGGGAGGGGGGAGGGGGATGTTTGTCCGGAAACCGGGAAAGGGAATAACACTCGAAATGTATATAAGAAATACTCAAGTTAATAATAATAAAAAAAAGACAAAAAAAAATAGTTTATAATTGTAAGTTCTACAATATTCAGGCACATAAGGCTGAATTTACATATACCAATTTAAAGATCCAAAATAGAGTTAAGCTAAAAATATAATTAAAACAAAAAAAGGTAAATATATAAGCAATTCAGGAAAATTAATTACTATTTCAGTAATTAATAAAGGAAACAAAATGTTTAGCATTCAAAAACATTTGCATAATTCACACAAAACAATAAGAAATTTCATGTACATATAAAAACCTGAATCTACTATACACAGACATAATTTTGAAGGTCCACAAGAAAAATGGAACCGGGTAATATATTAGATTTCAGATGCATTATAAAAAATTTAAAACTCTTAGCATTATATAGCCAACTTTTCTATTTCTAGTACAATTACATTCAAAAAATAAAGATGTTAATGTAAATGAGGATAGTATATTAAGAAATTCATTCCCTAATAATTGAGAACTAAAATTACATGATATCACTAATATCACTAAATATTAATCATAAATATATTCTTTTCTCCTACAATATATCCTGATTATAGTTCCCCTCCTCTACATCCTCATTCCAGTTTCTCCTTACCCACCTTACCCTCTGCATCCACTTTCTTTCTTTTCATTAGAAAAGAACAAATTAATTTATTTCAGAATTCTACCAGATCTTTGAAGAAGACTTGATGCCAATATTTCTCAAATTATTCCAGAACACAGAAACAGAAGGGACACTACCTAATTCATTCTATGAAGCCAAAATTACTCTAATACCTAAACAACACAAAGAACATACCAAAAAAAGAGAACTTCATACCAACCTCGCTTATGAATATCAATGTAAAAATACTTAATAAAATTCTCACAAACCAAGTCCAAGAACACAGCAAAATCATCATTCACCATGATCAAGTAGGCTTCATCCCAGGGATGCAAGGATGGTTCAATATATGAAAATCCATTAATGTAATCCACCATATAGATAAATCAAAGAAAAAAATCACAGGATCATCTCCTTACATTCAGAAAAGGCATTTGACAAAATACAACAACCCTTCATGTTAAAAGTATTGGAGAGATCAGGAATTCAGAGCCCAAACCTAAACATAATAAAATGAATTTATTGCAAACCAACAACCAATACCAAATTAAATGAACAGATACTTGAAGCTACTCCATTAAAATCCGGGACAAGACAACAATGCCTGCTCCCACATTTCTATTCAATAGAGTACTGGAAGTGCTAGCTAGAACAATAAGACAACAAAAAGAGATCAAGGGGGTACAAATTGGCAAAGAAAATGATATGACAATATACATAAGTGACCCCCAAAATTCTACCAGATAACTTCTTCAGCTGATAAACACCTTCTGCAAAGTGAATGGATACAAAATTAACTCACATAAATCAGCAGCCTTCCTTTATACAAATGATAAACAGGCTAAGAAAGAAATAAGGGAAACAATCCCTTCACAATAGCCACAGATAATGTAAAATATCTTGGGTTAACTCTAACCATACAAGTGAAAGACTTTTATGATAAGAACTTCAAGTCTCTCAAGACAGAAATTAAAGAAGATCTCAGAAAATGGAGAGATCTCCCTTGCTCATGGACTTGCAAAATTAACATAGTAAAAATGGCCATCCTACCAAAGGCAATCTACAGATTCAATGCAATCTCTATCAAAATCTTAACACAATTCTTCAAAGACATGGAAAGAACAATTATCAAATTCATCTGGAAAGGCAAAAATCCCAAAAACAAAACAAAACAAAAAAAAAAAAAAAAAAAAAAAAACAAAAAACAAAAACAAAACAAACAAACAAACAAAAAAAAAAAAACAGAATAGTGAAAACAATTCTTAACAATAAAAGAATTGCTGGAGAAATCACCATCCCTGACCTCAACCTTACCTCAAGCTCTACTACAGAGCAATAGTTTTAAAAACTGTGTTGTATTGGTACAGAGACAGACAGGTTGGTCAATCGAATGGAATTGAAGATACATAAATAAAACCACACACTTATGCACACTTTATCTTTGACAAAGAAACTAAAAATATACAATGAAAAAGAAAGCATCTTCAGTAAATGGCTCTGGTCTAACTGTATGTATGTTAAAATAAAAGTTGAAAATAGACTCATAAATGTCAACATGCACAAAGCTCAAGTCCAGGTGGTTCTAGGACCTCAACATAGAACCAGATACATGGTGTGTTCTCAATAATAAGTGTATATTAGTGGGAACAAAAATGTACAGAATACCCAAAATATAGTCCACAGAACTCAAATAGGTCAACAAGGTAAAGGACCAGTTCCACTTGGGAGGGAGAAGAAAGCAATCACACATGGGGAGAGAGGGAGGGACTGGAAAGGCAAAAGAGATAAGTGTCAGGGGAGAGGGAAACATGATCTGGTATTGGGTGGGGAAAAAGACTGAACCTCTGAGGGCCAGCAGAAAGAATAGAAAGGCGAGCTCGGAAGGAAGGAAGTTGGGAAGACCATCTAGAATGTACCAGATACCTGGGGAGTGAGAGACTCTCAAGACTCAAAGTGGGGGAACCTATATGAAAGGCCCTACAGGGGAAGAGGAACTTATTGAATCCACTTCCAGCAGAAATACAGGGAATCAAGTAAGGGATGGGGTTGCTATCCCACAGCCAATGCTCTGACCCATAATCCTTCCTGTCTGAAAGAAATGCAGGAATGGAAATGGAGAAGAACCTGAGGAAAAGAAGGTCTAGAGATAGGCCCAAAGTGGGTTCCAGCTCAAGGAAAGGCCCCAAGACCTGACACCACTACTGATGCTATGGGGCCTTCTCAAAAAGGACCTACCATGACTGCTCTCAAAAAGACCCAACAAGCAGCTGAAAAAGTCAGATGCAGATATGTGCACCCAACCAATGAACATAAGCTGCTGACCCATCTGGTTGAATTAGAGGAAAGCTGGAGGAATCTAAGGAGGAGAACAACCCTGTAAGAGGACCAGCAGTCTCAATTAACCTGGACCCCTGAGATGTCTTAGACACTTGATCACCAACCAGGCAGCATACGCCAACTGAGATGAGACCTCCAACACATATACAGCAGAGAACTCCCGGGTCTTGGTTCAGTCAGAGAAGATGCACGTAGCCCTCAAGAGTCTGGAGGCCCCAGGAAGTTGAGAGGTTTGGTGGGGTGAGTGTGGTAGGAACATCCTTGTGGAGATGGGAAGCATGGTGTGTGTGTGTGTGTGTGTGTGTGTGTGTGTGTGTGTGTGTGTGTGTGTGTGTGTGTTAGGGGAGGTGGAATGTGAAACGCTTAGAGGGTGGACTGGGAAGGGAATAAAATCTGGACTGTAAAAATAAATAAATAAAAATAAAATATATGTGATTAATTACAAAAAAGAAAAAAAGGAAAAGAACAGGCTTCTAAGGAATAACAGTCAAACATGAAAAAAATCAATATAATAAGTGGAGCAAAATCAGTGATGTGGAGGTTGGACATGGTGACACAACAGGAGGAAGAGAGTGTCAAGAACAGACACCAGACTTGTTCTCATAGTCAGGAGTCCCAGAAATTACTAAGCAAATAGCTATAATTTATAAATATACAGAGTATTTGGAGTAGTTCTGGGTAGGCTCCATGTTTTATGATTCAGTCTCTGAACTCACATGCACCTTGATTACTTGATTCAGATAGCCTTGTTTTCTTGGTGTTCTGTCTCTCCCATGGTTCTTAAAATCTTTCTTCCTCCTCTTCCTGGGCATTTCCAGAGCTCTAAGGAAAGGAATCTGATAGAGACATACAATTTAGATTCTCTCTTTGCATCCTGTTGGAGCTCATGTTTTTCTTTCAGTGACATTCCCACAACAAAGAGACTATAAAATAGGTGTCAGAGCCCATGTAGATAACAGCTCGATTTGTCCATGTTAAATGAGTTGTGTGTGTGTGTTGTCCTCAGCAATGGTGACCCCTGCCAATTTTCAGAAAATAACCCTTTGTCATAGAAACAGCCTAGGATTTTGGAAATGTCTATGGGAACTGCTTGGCCAACAACACAATTGATGCAACCAAGTCCTTTTCTTGTAGCAAGGCAAGGCTCCAGTGGCAGGACTTGGTTGCATAGGAATTCTCACTAAGAATGCCTTCATAGATTACAGGAAGTTCCCACTGCCTTAGGCTTTGACACAACATTACAAATACCATTACCATTTGTCTGTAACCACACACACACATTCCCTCTCCCTCTCCACTCCAACATGGCTCCACCTACCCCCATTCCAACTTCAAATCTATTTTGAATCTATTCAAATCTATTCAGTTTCCCTCTATAATGGAGATCCATATCCACTGATAAGCTAAATATATATTCTATTTATATGGTGAGGGCCAGCATTAACATTCAAACAGGTCCAAGACAAAGAGATAAGGCAAAGGAAAGTAATACTTGAGTCAGAGACTATGACTGGCTAAATTTTGCATCTCTAACTGACTAGCTAGCAACCAGGATTTTTTTAAATTTATATAGATTCCATGAAAGAGACCAACTTGTGATTTCATATTATTTTTCTCAGGTCTAATGCTACAAGTACATGAGCATTTACTACATATGATATTCTATTTTTCAGGAAAGTGAAATATTAAACAGAAAAATATCTGAGTCATTCTGGGTAAGTTTCCAAGCCTTGCACAAGGCATAATGTTGGAATTACAACTTGTGAGTTACCTTGGCTTAAAATTTTAATGCTCTCCTAGGCTGCAGGCTGACTTGTTCTATTTGTTTGTTTCCTCTTTATTTTTTAGTTAGAAGACCTCACAGTAAATTAATGTGAGCCAGTCTCCTTATGATTGGCAAATTCTTTTCTTTTACATTTATAAATAATATATAAATAATAAATATATATATATATATTCAAAGGATGTTTTCAACTTACTAACTTTGTTATTAAGTTATTAAGTCTTTATTTCCTAGGAAAATGTTATATAGACTACATATATGTTGAAGCCTCTAACCTGATCTGTTGCTAAATTTATTGTGTCTGAGATTTCTTACGGGCTAGTGTGCCATAAGAACTCTAGGACTATCCAACATTTTTGTGCTTTCAACAATCTCCTTGGCAAGAAAGACATCTGAGTAAGACGAGATCTAGTTACTTCCTTGAGAGCAGTAATAATTTTCTGGGGAAAACAGAAATAAACCATATTGTAAAAAGTCCCCCACAAATACAACATGTAGAGATCAGAAGCCTGAGTAGAAGGCAGTATGATGGCAAAAACTTCATTAAGATCAGTTTTGCTGAATTGTGACAAACAGCTGTGCGGACTTCGTGTCTCTCACTGTTTTCCTGGCTGTGTCATTTATCTTTCTGGTTTTGTTACCTCACTCAGGATGATTTTTTTCTAGTTTCTTCTATTGGCCCCCAAATTTCATGCTGTAATTTTTTGACAGATAAATAATAGTCCATTGTGTAAATATATCACATTCTCTTTATTCATTTTTCTGTTGAAATGCATCTAGGTCATTTCCAGTTTCTGGCTATTAGAATAAAACCACAATGAACATGGATAAACAAGCATCCTTGTGGCAGGTTAGAACATATACTATATGCTCATGGGTAACATAGCAGAGTCTATGCTCATGGGTAATTTATTTAAGTCTTGAGGTAGATTGAATCCTAACTTTCAGAGAAATCACCATAATGATTTTCATAGTAGCTGTACATATTTTTAATTCTACCAGCAGTGGAGCAGTGTTTCTCTTGCTACACATCCTTGATGAGCTCTTCTTGCATGTGTTACTGAGCTAAGCAATTCTGAAAGGTGTGAGATGGCGGTCTCCAAGCAATTTTGATTCACGTTTCTCTGGTGGTTAAGGAGGAACATTTCTTTGAGTGGTCCTCAGCCATTTGAGTTTCATCTATTGAGAATCTTCTGTTTAGATCTGTATTTCATGTTTTAGGTAGGTTATTTTGATTATTAAGATCTGCTTTCTGGAGTTGCTTCTATATTTTGAATATGTGTTCTATTAAATGTTCAGCTGGCAACATTTTTCCATTCTGTACACTGTTGTTTTATCAGATTGAAATTGTACTGTGCCTCTCAGAAGCATATCAGTTTCATGAGGTCCCATTTATGAATTGTTGTCTTAGTTCTTAGCAGTGTTCTTTGTTCAGAAAATTATCTTCTGTGCCAATGTATTCAAGGCCTTTTCCTCTTTCTCTTCTGTATTTATGTTGATATCTTTATTCCACTTCGAACTGAGTTTTGTACATGGTGATAAATATGGATCAATTTGTATTATTTTACAAGCATATATCAAGATTGGCCAGTATCATTTGTTGAATTAAAATCCAATAATCAGTATATTATAGTAAATGAGGCATGAAAATTAAGAAATTTAACCTTTAATAATTAAAAAGTAAGAGAAAACATATGTAACTGTATCACATAAACAATATTCCTATTCGATACTTTAAATATCCAATTTACAGAATTGTAAGAATATTTGGTTTTATTGGAAATTTTAATAAAACATTCATTGATTTTAGTGGAAAAGCAGAACAAAGGGCTAGAGATATTGATCAGTCTTTAAGACACTAGATGTGCTTGTGTAAAAATCTGAATTGAAATCCTAAGCGACAATGCAGAAAGCCTATGTGGTTGCTTCATTATAATCCAAAACTGTGAGCCAAAGACATGAGTATCTCATAGCCTTGCAGACCACGAAACTAGCAAATAGCATTTGAGTGAAAAGGCATGACATCAGAAATATTTCTTTGGCCTCCAAGAACAAAGGCCTCCAAGAACTTGACTACACTGGTGTGATTACCTGAACATAGACATGTATGGAACAAACACACACACAAGCACACACACACACACACACACACACACACACACACACGTACACTAACAGTCACATGCATATGCACACATACAGAGAAACACACACAGATGCACCATGTAAAGTTTCATAACTCCTATTTATACTCACAGACATGAAAAATATATACATATATGAAAGTATATAAACATATATAAGCAAAGGTCAAATTGAAATTTATTATAGCAAAATTAACAAGAATGAATAGAAAGTTAAAACAAACAATTTTAAAATTTATATGACTTAATTCATTGGTTTCTGTGTGGAAAGCATTAGGCTAAGAGTGAGAAACATAAGAAGTATTCTCTAGTTATATGTTTGTGAAGTACTACTAAGCACTAAATACGTTTGTTTGTTTTTTTTGTTTTATTAATTACTTATTTATTTACATTTCAAATCTTGTCCCTCTTCTCAGTCACTTCTTCATAAACCCCTACTCCATCCCCCCTCTGTTTTGCATTTGAGATGGTGTTCCTAGATCCTGACACATTCCTACTTTACTCCTGTAACATACCCTTCTCTGGGGCATCAAGTTTCAATAGGACGAAGTCCATATCCTCCCACTGAGGCCAGGCAAGGCAGTCCTCTGCTGCATATGTAGCAGGAACCATGAACTAGAACTAGACTATGTATGCTTCTTGGTTGGTGGCTTAGTCCCTGGAGCTGTGAGGGGTCTAAGTTAGTTGCTGTAGTTTTCTTCCTATGGAGTTGTAATCCCCTTCAGATCCCGCTGTCCTTACCCTAACTCTTACACAGAGGTACCTGGGTTCAGTCCAATGATTTACTGTTGGGTGCTGGTAGAACATCTCAGACAGCAGCCATGCCAGGCTCCTGTCCGCAAACACAACATACTATTAGTAGTAGAGTCAGGATTTGGTACCCACCCATTGGGTGGATCCCAAGTTTGGGATGTCATTGGTTGGCCATTCTTCAGTCTCTGCCCCATTTTACTCACTGCATTTCTTTTAGACAGGAACAATTCTGAATCAAAATGTTTGTAGCTGGATTGCTGTCTTCATCCATCCACTGGGAACACTAACTACTGGAGGTGGTCTCTGCGGTTCATCACCACACTATTGGGCATTTCAGGTAATGTCATCCCCACTGGATCATGGGAGCCTCTCACATCTCTGGTGTGTAGGACTTTCTAGTGGTTCCTCCTGCCCCACACCTCACACTGCTGTATATTTATATTCATTCCCCTGGACCTCTGGGCTTCTCTCCTGTATCCTTCCACCCTCACATTCCTGATCCTGCCCCTTTTTCCCTCCCCCTTCCTTTCTCACACCCTGGTCCCTCTCTCATTCTGCCTCCCATGAGTATGTTGGTTCCCCCTTTTAAGTGAGAATGAAACACCCACATTTGGGCCTTGCTTCTTGTTAAGCTTTGTATGGTCTGTGATTTATATGCTGAGTATTATGACTGTTGGGTAATATCCACGTATCAGAGAATACACACCATTTATTTCCTTTATTCAGTTCCCTCACTCAGGAATATGTATATACCCTCCTGTAAGCCTATATATCAGCCCTCCTGTAGACCTGCTTTCTTTCAGCTGCTCCTGGGTTTTTGTGCCCTCCAGGCAGGTTTCTTGTAGTAGAACAGTTGGTTCTACCTCTGTTCTCAGGTGTGTCAGTTCTGAAGGTGAATGGCTTTCAGCTCTTGGCATAGGCAGAAACTGGAAGGGTCCTGCCCCTGACTGCTCCTAGGTTCCTGTATCTAGAGGGTACTAGGCAGGTTCTTCTTGGGCTAAAAGATGTGAGCAGAAGTGGCAGTCTCCCCTGAGTTCTCAGGATTTTCCTCACTTCTAGAGTCCAGCTCTCTCCCTAGTGGGATTTGGGTACAGAGAGCTGTGGGACAGGTTCAGTTTTGGGTACAGCCAGAAACCAGAAAGTTCCTGCTGCTGACTGCTCCTAGGTTTCTGTATTCAGAGGGAACTGGTCAGGTTCCTCTTGAGCCAGGGATGTGAGCAGGAGTGGCCATTTCCCCTGAGCTCTCTGGAGTGTCCTCACTTCTAAGAGCCCAGCTCTCTCCCCTATGGGATTTGAGTAGAGAGAGCAGAATGGTATTTTTATTTCCATCCATTTGCCTGCAAAAATATTAATATCCTCATTTTTAATAATTTGTGAATGAACCTCATTTTCTGTATTCATTCTTTAGTTGAGTCATATCTGGATAATTTACAGCTTCTGGCTATCATAAATAAAGCTACTCTGAATATAGTGGAGCATGTTTCCTTGTGATATGGTAGAGTAGCTTTTGGGTATATGCCCAGGAGTAATATAACTGGTTCTTCAGGTAGAACTATTTCTACTTTTCTGAGGAAACACCAGATTAATTTACAGAGTGGTTGTACCAGATTGCAATCCCACCAACAATGGAGGAGTGTTCCTTTCTCCACATCCTTGCCAGCATATACTGTAGCATGAGTTTTTAATCTTAGCTATTCTAATTGGTGTCAGGATTGTTTTGATTTACATTTCCCTGATGTACTAAGGTTGTTGAACATTTCCTTAGGTACTTCTCAGCCATTCAAGATTCCTCAGTTGAGAATTCTGTTTAGATCTGTAGTCCAAAATTTGTTTATTTGGTTTTCTGAAGTCTAGTATATTTATGACAAGAAACTGGAACTACTATTTTTGAACACACACACATACACACACACACACACACACACACACACACACACACAGGACTTCAAATTTATTTGCAACAAAATAAAAATTTAAACAAATGAATGTAAACAATGGTGAGTAAAGTTTATTTAAATGGTGCAAGCCAGATATCTCCCCAAATGCCTCCAGAACACTGCATTGAATAAACTGCCTCAGATATGGTTTCCAAATCACTTTGCTTTCTAGTCAGTAAAAGAAGAAACCTTGAGCTTTGAATTTCTACTTTTTATCTTGGTTCTTGCTATTGATTTTATGAGCACCAACCATCATGAACAAGCCATCCTTCAATATTTTACTACATTAAATTGTATATCTTCAAATATTTATATCTACATCTTTTTCTATATCTATGTATCTGTTCATATTGTGGTGTGTGTGTGTGTGTGTGTGTGTGTGTGTGTGTGTGTGTGTGTGTGTGTGTGTGTGTGTTCTATAACTTAGGAATAGGAAACCAACATCAAAGATCTGACTTTGTAGTAGATTTTTAAAAATTTTTATTAAAATTTTTCTTGGACTTCAAAATTTGGGTAGTAACACATCAAAGTGAATTTTTCATCAATTCACGAGGGAAAAATAGCAATTTTGACTTAAAGTAGATGAATCATAAAATGAGAGTCTTCAACATGCTTAGAAATGACTCAACTTTATAGAAAATGGCTGTGTCAGGTAATATTTTAAATGCTTAAAATTGTTATATGAATGTACATTTAATCCAATATTTTATAATAACCAAATGCACAAATGCATCAAAATATATTTACTAAATATATCAACTCATCTCAAAGACATAAATTTAAAGAGAATAAGCACATGAAATATTAATAATATTAAAGAAGGGAATACTAAAACAAAATAAGCAACTATATCATAAGCTCTTACCTAAATAAATGATTAATTTATGACATAAACCACAAAAGTTTTGATTCAAAGAATTTGTTATCCAGTTGAAATATATGTGTGTGTGTGTGTGTGTGTATGTGTGTGTGTGTGTGTGTGTGTGTGTGTGTGAGGGTTATGTATAAAGAGGAAAATATAAAATCTACCTTTGAAAAATTATTCTTTTATTTATTAGTGTAGTAAAATTACCAAACAAAACAAAACAAAAAAAAACTCAAAATGTACACATGATCATGTGGTTAACGTTAGGGCAAGTGATGCTTTCAAGAGAACCAACGGGGGTTGGGAGGAAAAAAAAAAAGAGAGAGAACCAATGAGCAATGCTGAACCATCTTGAACTCAAAAGAGTAGAATTTTAACAGTGAGAAAAAGTTTTCTGTGAGCGTAAAGGGATAGTAGAGAAACTCCAGCTTGAAGAACAAGTTAATATTATTTGCTAATAGCAGTTCTTTAATAGAGGATGAAAGAGAGAAAATACCAAACGAGGACAGTGAAAAAGAGGGCCAACCCCGAGTCTCCACTCTTGTTTCTAATCCCTGACTTGGAATGTCCTGACAAACCTCCCCTAGAAGAGCTGTCTTAAAAGGCAGAGAAAAAGGAAGATCAGATTTTGAAAACAGTGATGAGAAAAGGATAAAGGCAAGGAAACAGCTTAGTGTTGAAGGCCTGACAACTTGTACAATTTTCCTCAACAGGACAAGATGACATATTAACACCTGGAAAGGAGTGGAAAATATGTATCTTGTGTGAGAAATGAAAATGGCTTATAAGAGTGTGTGCTAACTATTTAACACATCACAGAATATAGGAAATGTAAGTGAGATGCTAATTAAAAGCACCAAAAACATTCCATCCTTGTGAACTGTAAATCCAATCATCCCTGCTCTTCTCCCTTCCTTTTCTGGATATTATTGAGATCAGGGGTAATGATATTTTCCAGCGGGCAATAACCATGCAATATTTCTGCCTCAGCTTTTCAACACAGACAGGTGGCACTTTGTTTGCACAAGCTTTTCTTTCATCTTTCTTTCTTCCTTCCTTCCTTCCTTCCTTTCTTTTCTTTTTTTCTTTTTTTTTTCATTTTATTTTTACTTTTCAGACTTTTGACATCATTTCCAAGTTTCTAATACTCTTTCTGTTCCTTTAAGCCTACTTTAAATAGGGCGTTTAGACAAAATCTTTTCTAAGACACATTTAGATCTCTGGCCCACAGAAATTACTCTGCAATTCAAATGCACTTATAGTAAGAACTACACAATATATTACTGATTGATTTCCTAATGTTCATAAGTGGTCATCTTGCTTCACATCCTGATGCAAAATAGAGACATAATTTCCCTCTTATCTTTTTATGTGCCCTTATTACACAGCATAAATCAAAATTCAAGCAGCATGACACAGTTAAATATATATTCATACAGAATTATATACTTAAATTAATTTTGTTCTTATTTTCATTAACTAAGGGTATAATCTGATGCAAAACTAGAATTTGGAGTTATAGCCCTTGGAGTTCTCGCAGAGAACACAATGCAATTTAACTGAAGAAGTGGTGAGTTGAGTAGAGTCCACAAACTTCTATGACCCATTTCTTCTGTTATGTATAAAGCAACAGGAGGAATTTCTGTGCTCCAGAGGGTGAAATAAGACTAATAATGTATATCGTATTGATAACCTGTCACATGCTCATTTTTTCCCATTAATATTGGATATTTTCTTTACCTGCATTTCATACGTTATTTCTCTTCCCATTTTCCCCGCATGAAAACCCTATCCCATCCCCTACCCCTGACTACATGAGGGTGCTTCCCCCATCAACTCACCAACCCAACTCCCTACCCTGGCATTCCTCTATACTGGGGCATCCAGAATTCACAGGTCTAAGGGCTGCTCCTCCCAATGATGACCAACAAGACCATCCTCTGCTATTTATGCAGCTAGGGCCATAGGTCCATCTATATGTACTCTTTGATTGCTGGTTTTGTCCTAGGATCTCTGGGGTTCTGGTTGGGTGATATTGTTGTTCTTCCTACGGGGATACAAATCCCTTCAACTACCTCAGACCTTTCTCTAACTCTTCCATTGGTGACCCAGTGCTCAGTCCAATGGTTGGCTGCAAGCCTCCCTCTTTGTATTTGTCAGACTCTGGCAGAGCCTCTTAATAGATAGCTCTTTCAGGCTTTCGTCAGCAAGCACTTCCTTCCATCACAATAGTGTCTGGGTTTGGGGTCTGTATATGGTATCGATACCCAGGTGGGGCAGTATGTAGATGAACTTTCCTTGAGTCTCTGCTCCATACTTTGTCTCCATATTTCCTCCCTTGAGTATTTTCTCTGCCCCTTCTAAGAAAAACTTAAGCATCCATGGTTTGGTTTGCTCTTCTTTCTTCTTGAGCTTCATGTTGTCTGTGAATTGTATCTTGGGTACCCTGAGCTTCTGGGATAATATCCAAATTATTAGTGAGTAAATACCATGTGTGTTCTTTTGTGACTGGGTTACCTCATTCCGGATATTTTCTAGTTCCATCCATTTGCCTAAGACTTCCATGAAGTCATTGTTTTTAATACCTGAATAGTACTCCACTGTGTAAATGTACCAGTTTCTGTATACATTCATCCTTTGAAGGATATCTGGGTTATTTCCAGGTTCTGGCTATTATAAATAAGACTGCTGTGAACATAGTGGTGCATGTGTCCCTGTTCTATTTAGGAGCATCTTTTGGGTATAGTCCCAAGATGGTATGGCTGGAACCTCAGGTAGTAATATATCCAATTTTCTGAGGAACTACCAGACCGATATCCATTTTGACTGTACCAGCTTGCAATCCCACCAACAATTGAGGAGTGTTCCTCTTTTTCCACATCCTCACCAGTACCTGCTGTCACCTAAGTTTTTGATCTTAGCCATTCTGAATGGTGTGAGGGGGAATCTGGGGGTTGGTTTGATTTGTATTTCCCTAATGACTAGGGATGCTGAACATTTCTTTAGGTGTTTCTCAACTACTGGGTATTTCTGAGTTGAGAATTGTTAGTGTACTGCTAAACACTATTTTTAATAGGGTTATCTGACTCTCTGGAGTCTAACTTCTTGAGTTCTTTGTATATTTTGGATATTATCCAGATGTAGGATTGGTAAACATCTTTTCCCAATCTGCTGGTTTCCATTTTTTTTCTATTAACTGTATTTTCCCTTGAAATTTTTTTTTCAGTTTTATGAGGTTTCATCTATTGATTGTTGATCTTAGAGCATAATTTTCTGTTTAGGAAAATTTCCCCTGGACCCATGTGTTCAAGGTCCTACATCACTTTCTCTTCTATTAGGTTTGGTATATCTGATTTTTTTGTGGAGGTCTTTGATCCACTTGGACTTGAGTTTGTACAAGGAGATAAGAATGAATTAGTTTGCATTCTTCTACATGCTGACCTCCAGTTGAACCAGCACCATTTGTTGAAAATGCTGTCCTTTTTCCACAGGATAATTTGCTCCTTTGTCAAAGATCAAGTGACCATAGGTATGTGGGTTCATTTCTGGCTCTTCAGTTCTATTCCATTGATCTATCTGCTTGTCTCTGTACCAATACAATGCAGTTTTTATCACTGTTACTCTAGAATACAGCTTGAGTTTAGGAGTGGTGATTCTCCAAGAAGTTCCTTTATTGTTGAGAATAGTTTTCACTATCGTGGATTATTTGTTATTCCAAATGAATTTGCAAATTGCTCTTTCTAACTATATGAGTAATTGAGTTGGAATTTTGAAGGTGATTGCATTTAGTCTGTAGATTGCTTTTGGTAAAATGGACAAATGTACTATATTAATCCTGTCAATCCATGATCATTGAAGATCTTTCCATCATCTGAGGTCTTCTTCAATTTCTTTCTTCAGAGACTTGAAGTTCTTTTCATACACATCTTTAGCTTGCTTGGTAAGAGTTAAACAAAGGATTTGATATTGTTTGTGCCTATTGTGAAGGGTATATGGGTTTCCTAATTTCTTTCTCAGTCTGTTTATCCCTTGAGTAGAGGAACGCTACTGATTAGTTTGAGTCATTTTATATGCAGTCACTTTGCTGAAGTTGTTTATAAGATTTAAGAGTTTTCTGGTCAAATTACTGGGATCACATAATTATGACATCATATCGACTACAAATCGTCATATCTTGACTTTTTTCTTTCCTATTTGTATCCCTTTGAGTTCCTTTTGCTCTCCAATTACTGTGGCTAGGAATTTGAGTACTATATTGACTAGGAAAAGGGAGAGTGGACAGTCTTGTCTAGTTCCTGATTTTACTGGGATTGCTTGAGGTTTCTGTCCATTTAGTTTTATGTTGGCTATTGGTTTGCTGTATATTGCATTAACTGTGTTTAGGTAGGAGCCTTGAATTCCTGATATTTCCAAGACTTTTATCAAGAAGGGGTGCTGAATTTTGTCAAATGCTTTCTTGGCATCTAATGAAATGATCCTGTGTTTTTTTTTTCTTTAAGTTTGTTTATATAGTTGATTACATTGACAGATTTCCATATATTGAACCGTCCCTACATACCTGGGATAATGCCTACATGATCATGATGCATGATTGTTTTGATGTGTTCTTTGATTCAGTTTGCTAGAATTTTATTGAGTTTTTTGCATCGATATTTATAAGCGACATTGTTCTAAACTTCTCTTTCCTTGTAGGGTCTGTGTGTGGTTTACATATAAGCGCTATTGTGGCTGCATAAAATGAATTGTGTTGGTCCTGTTTGTTTGTTTGTTTTGTTTGTTTTTTTTGTTTTTTGTTTTGGTTTTGGTTGGGAGACTTTTAATGATGGTCTCTATTACTTTAGGTAGTATGGAACAGTTAAGATGGCTTATCTGATCCTGATTAAACTGTGGTACCAGGTATCTATCTAGAAAATCATTCATTTCATCCAGATTTTTCAGTTTTGTTGAGTATATGCATTTGTAGTACGATTCATTGATTTGGGGGGGGATTTCCTCGGTTTCTTTTGTTATGACTCCCTTTTCTTTTCTGATTTTGTGAATTTCCTTACTGTCTCTAAACCCTCTAGTTAGTCTGACTATGTGTTTATCTATGTTATTGATGTTCTCAAAGAGCCAGCTCCTAGTTTTGTTGTATAGTTGTATTTTTTTTGTATAGTTCTTTTTGTTTCTACTAATTGATTCTAGCCCTGAGTTTGATTATTTCCTGTTATCTGCTCCACTTAGGAGTATTTTATTCATTTTATCCTAGAGTTTTCAGGTGTGCTGTTAAGCTGTTAGTTTATGCTGTCTCTTGTTTCTTTTTGGAGGCACTCAGAACTATAAGTTTTCCTGTTTACACTTGAATTGTGTCATAAGTTTGGTTATGCTATGCTTTCATTTTCATTATATTCTAAAAAGACTTTATTTATTTCTTCCTTGACCAAGTTATTATAGAGAACAGCATTATTCAGCTTTCATGTGTATATGGACTTTCTGTTGTTTTTGTTTTATTAAAACCTTAGCTTATGGTCGTCATATATGGTGCATGGTATAATTTCTATCTTCTCTTATCTGTTAAGGCCTGTTTTTGTAACAAATGATTATATAGTCAATTTTGGAGAATTTTATATTCTTTTGCTTTAGGATGAAATGTTCTATAGATACATGTTGAATCCATTTGCTTCATAACTTCTGTTAGTTTCACTGTGTTTCTTTTGAGTTTCTGTTTCCATGATCTGTCCGTTGATGAGAGTGTGATATTGAAGTCTCCCACTATCATTGTGTGAGGTGCAATGTGTGCTTGAGCTATAGTAAAGTTTCTTTTATGAATGTGGTTGCCCTTGCATTTGGAACATTGATGTTTAGAAAGGAAATTTCATCCTGAAAAATATTTCTTTTGATGAATATGAAGTGGCCTATATGCTATTTCATAGCTTTTGGTTGAATGTCGATTTTATTTGATATTAGAAGGGCTACTCTATCTTGTTTCTTGGGACCATTTGCTTTGAATTATTTTCTATCCTTTTACTCTGAGGTAGTGTCTGTCTTTGGCACTGAAGTGAATTTCATGTATGTAGCATCATACTGGGATCATTTTATGTTTCCAGTCTATTTGTCTATGTCTTTTTATTATGGAATTGTGTCCATCAATATTGAGAGATATTAAAGAATAGTGATGGTTGCTTCCTGTTATTTTGTTGTTAGAGTTGTGATTATGTTTGTATGGCTTTCTTCTTTTGGACTTGTTGAAAGAATATAATTTTTTTTCTCTTTCAAGGGTGTAGTTTCTCTCCTTGTGTTGGAGTTTTCCACCTATTATTCTTCGAAGGGGTGGCTTTGTGGAATGATATTGTGTAAATTTGTTTTTGTCATGGAATATCTTGGTTTCTCCATCTATTTTAAGTATTTCTGGATACACTAAACTTTACTGGCATTTGTGTTCTCTTAGGGTCTGTATGACATCTGTCCAAGATCATCTGGCTTTAGAGTCTTTTGTGAGAAGTCTGATGTAATTCTGATAGATCTGCCCTTTTATGTTACTTGATCTTTTTCCCTAACCTCTTTTAGTAGTCTTTCTATGTTTTGTGCATTTGGTATTATGATTATTATGTGATGGAGGAATATGTTTTCTGCCTCAGTCTATTTTGAGTTCTGTAGGTTTCTTCTATGCTCATGAGCTTCTCTTCCTTTACCTTAGGAAAGTTTTCTTCTGTAATTTTGTTAAAGATATGTAATGGCCTTCTATGTTGGGGATCCTCTATCTCTTTTATACCTATTATTCTTAGGTTTGATCTTTTTATTTTGTCTTTGATTTCCTGGATGTTTTGGATCAGGAGGTTTTTGCATTTTCTATTTTCTTGGACTGTTACATCAATGTTTTCTACGCTATCTTTTGCACCTGAGATTCTTTCTTCTATCTCTAGTATTCTGGTGGTGATGATTGAATTGGTGACTCCTGATTTGTTTCCTAGGTTTTCTATTTCCAGGATTTTCTTGCTTTATGATATCTTTATTGTTTCTAATTCCATTTTTAAATCCTGGATGGTTTTATTCAATCCTTCACCTGTTTGGTTCTGTTTTCCTGTAATTCTTTAAGGGATTTTTGTGTTTCCTCTTTCAGGGCTTCTACTTATTTACTTGTGTTCTTCTGTATTTCTTTAACAGAGTTATTTATGTCCTTCCTAAAGTCATCTATCATCCTAATGAGATGTGATTTTAGTCAAAGTCTTGCTTTGTCTGTGTGTTGGGCTACCCAGGACTTGCCATAGTGGGAGAACTAGGTTGTGATGATGTCAAGTAAACTTGGTTTCTGTTGCTTTGATTCTTGCACTTGAATCTTGTTATCTGGCTAAATCTGGTGTTAGTTGGTTTTGCAGTCTCTGCCTGGAGCCTGTTTGTCTTGTGAGCCTGTGAGCCTGTGAACTTAAGAGTGACAGCACATTTTGGAGACCAGATCTCTCTGGTTGAGTTTTTGTTCAGGAGTGCTGTGACACAGTGTTAACTATGGGGCACATGTAGAGACTGGAAGGATACTGTCTCCAGTTGCTCTGCAGTTCCTGAGTCCTGTGGTCTTTTGGCAACTTCCTGTTTGGCCAATTATTCAAGCAAAAATATCTGTCTCACCTGTGGCCTTTTGAGTAACTACACTACTCGGAGACTAGCTTTCTCCAGGTGGGTTTGGGTCCTGATTGTTGTGCAACAGTGTTTTTGTGTTTTTATTTTACACAAAGCATTTCTACAGAGAAGCATGGTCTTTCCATTGACAGAATATCTAAAGAAGTTGGATACGTCTGGAAGTTATTAGACAAGAAGTAATATTTTATTTCTGTTTTGATTTTATTTGACATTATTCTTGCCTTCAGAATTTTACCAAGTGCATATCTTTTCCATTTACAAACTATAGTTTATATATGGTTATGTCTCTTTATAATATTCTTTCTAAAAATGGTTATCTAACATAATGATAAAAATCCTGATTTCACAGCAACAAACAAAGCTATCAAATTATCCACCCTTTAAGTGTCAAGTGAAAGATTTAAAATAGTTAAATCCTATGTGTGTTCTTGAATCCTAAAAAGAATAGCAGAAATGTTTGTTTCTAGACTGTAGGTTTTGATTTCCTTTGGCTAATCTGTACTCCCTATGTGCTGCCTAGATTTATGTCAACTTTCACAGACTAGAGTTTTTAAATAGAAGAAATCTTAGTTGAGAAAAATTATTCCCTAAAATCTGTCTGTACTGTGTTTTCTTATTAGTTAGAGATGGGGGAGGACCCAGCCCTTTGTGGGTGGTTCTACTGCTAGGCAGATGCTTTTGAGTTTTACAAGAAACAGGCTTTAGCTAGCTATGGGAAGCAACTGAGGAGCAACACTCCTTTCTGTTCTCTGCATCAGTCCCAGCCTTAGAACTGTGGGCTAGAAAAAAAGCATTGAGTGTTGAGAGCCCAGTGAGATGTTCTTTAGAAGCATGGAAGATAAAAATATTGAAAGCAGTGCTGATGATGGAGGCCTGTCCCGTAAAGTTTCAGAGGAAAGATTAAAGATTCTTCCAGGTCATTTAGTATTTCTAATTAAGATACTGTCATTCTGGTCCGCTGTGGTAGAAGAGTCAACTGTGACTAACAAGGCATCACTGAGGTATAATCATCTTGAAAGTGTTTACTGTTGGACAACACATGGAAGCCTTGTTCCAGAAATGGCTGAGTTTATTACTTGTGCTGGCAGCTGAAGATGGTAATATAATCCAGTAATCCATGTGTTACTGCTTTGGGAAGCATGAATGAGCAATGGAGACCAGTGGGATTAACACTGTGAAAGACCAGGAGAGGACCTTGATTAACGTACAAAAGTTGTAGCTTCAGGGCTGAAAGATTCTGGCAAAGAAGTTGAATATTGCCATGGTGAAGAAATCCTATGAGAGGCTGTTGGTGAAAGGGCAATCCAGTTACAGCAAGGGACTCCAGAAGTTTTGGAGATGTAAGTTGTATGGGATGGCCACCATGGATAGCAGCTATGGAGTGGCACCTAGAAGACAAGCCATGAGTGTTTCAGAGGACAGAGCTTGAGAAGTAAGCCAAGCACCTTGAATAAGCACAGAAAATGTGAGTTAACACAGATAAATTGACTATTTATAGATTTAGAGTTCTATTTGAACCAAAATTTCATTTTGATTTGTGTAACAGAAATACTTTCTAAAAAGAATTTTTGATTTTTAGAGAGATTGAACTTAAATTGAATGTATTTTTTAAAAGAAACATAGGACTCTTAAAGTTATTTATATTTTTAATGTGAGATTTGGGGATGAATAAGAAAGGAGATGCAGCTTAATAGTGATGTGTTTTGGCAATTAACAACGAAGTCAAAACTTTGAAGATAGACACAGATATTCTGAAAGGATAACATTACAAAACTAAGGCTGTCCCACAGCCCATAAGACACAAAACCTGTCCAGAAAGAGCTGGCCTCCCAGGATTGTATTCAATCATAAGCCCACAATGAGACCCAACCTTTCCTCCACTAATTGTCCAAACAGGACACACACAGGAGCACACAGGGGAAACCTCAAGCAGCATGGTACAGGATTCTTCCAGTTTCCATCTGTGCCCATTGTTAATTCTGTGTCACAGCTCTCCTGAACCAAAACAGAACAAAACAGGTGAAGGAATTGAACAAGACCTTCCAGTATTTAAAAATGGAAATAGAAACAATAAAGATATCACAAAACTAGACAATGATGGAGATAGAAGATCTAGGAAATAGATCAGGAGTCATAGATGCAAGCATCACCAACAGAATAAAAGAGATTAAAGAGAGAATCTCTGGAGCAGAAGATTTCATAGAAAACAGCAACACAATAGTCAAAAGAAATCACAAAGTGCAAATAGCTTCTAACCCAAAACAACCATGAAATCCTGGACAACATGAGAAAATGAAACCTGAGAATAATGAGTGTAGAGGAGATCAAGGATCCTCAACTTAAAGGGACAGTATATATATTCAACCAAATTATAGAAGAAAACTTCCCCAACTTAAATAAACTGGTGGCCATGAACAAGAAGCCTACAGAACTCCAAATAGATTGGACCAGCAAAGAAATTCCTCCCATTACATTATAGTCAAAACACCAAATTCACAAAACAAAGAAAGAACATTAAAAGCAGTAAGGGAAAATGCTCAGGTAACATAACTACCAGAATTATACCAGACTTCTCAACAGAAATTATGAAAGTGAGAAGAACATGGGCAGATGTCATACAGACCCTAAGAGAACACAAATGACAGCCCAGACTATTATATCCAGCAAAATTCTCAAATAACAAAGATGGAGAAACCAAGATATACCATAACAAAACAAAATTTATGCTATATTTTTCCACAAATTCAGCCTTACAAAGGATAGTAGATGGATAACTCCAACACAGAGAGGGAAAATACACCCTAGAAAAAGCAAGAAAGTAATCTCCTTTCAACAAAGCCAAAAGAAGATAGCCATATAAACATAATTCCACCTCTATCTACAAAAATAACAGGAAGCAACCATCGTTATTCCTTAATATTTCTTAAAATCAATAAACAATTCCCCAATAAAAAGACTTATAGACTAACAGACTGGAAACGTAAAAAGCATTCTGCTGACAGAAATGCCTCAGTGACAAAGATGACACTATCTGAGAGTAAAAGGATTAAAAAATCAAAGCAAATAGTCCTCAAGAAAAAAGGGCAACATTGAATAAATCGACTTTCAACAAAAAAGTATTCATAAAAGATAAGGAAGGACACTTCATATCAAAGGAAAAACTACCAAGATGAATTCTCTATTCTAAACATTTATGATCCAAATCCAAGAGCCCGTTCTCTCTGTCTCTGTCTCTGTCTGTCTGTCTGTCTCTCTGTCTGTCTCTCACTCTCTCTCTCTCTCTCTCTCTCTCTCTCTCTCTCTCTCTCTCACACACACACACACACACACACACACAATTTACTAAAAGTCAAAACATACATTGCACCACACACAATAATAGTGGGAGACTTCAACACCCCACTCTCATCAAAGGACAGATCATGGAAAGAGAAACTAAACAGAGACACAGTGAAACTAACAGAAGTTAGGATGAAATGGACAAACTTCTAGACAGATACCAGATTTCAAAGTTAAATCAGAATCAGATAACCATTTAAACAGTTCCATAAACCCAGAAGAAATAGAAGCAGTCATTAAAAAACAGTCCCAATCAAAAACAGACAGGATAAATGGATTTACTGCAGAATTCCAACAGACCTTCAAAGAAAGACCTAATACCAATACTCTTCAAACTATTCCACAAACTAGGAACAGAAGGAAGACTACCCAAGTCATTCTTTGAAATCACAATAACACTTATACCTAAACCAAAGGAAAACACTACAAAGAAAGAGAACTTCAGACCAATTTCTCTCATGAATATCGATGCAAAAGTAATCAATAAAATTCTTGCAAACCAAATCCAAGAACACATGAAAATGATCATTGACCATGATCAAATATGCCTTTTCGCCGGGATACATGGATGGTTCCATATATGGAAATCCATCAATGTAATCCACTATCTAAACAAACTCAAAGAAAAAAATTTACATGATCATCTTAGTAGATGCTGAGAAAGCATTTGACAAAATTCAACACCCCTTCATGTTAAAAATCTTAGAAAGATCAGGAATTCAATGCCCATACCTAAATATAGTAAAAGCAATATAGAGCAAATGAATAGCCCAAAAAAACAAAATGGACAGGAACTTCAAGCAATCCCAGTAAAATCAGGAACTAGACAAGGCTGTCTACTCTTTCCCTTCCTGTTCAATATAGTACTCAAATTCCTATCCAAAGCAATTAGACAGTCAAATGAGGTCAAAGGGATACAAATTATAAAGGAAAAAGTCAAAATATCAGTATTTACTGGTGATATAATAGTATACTTACATGATCACAAAAATTCCACCAGGGAACTCCTGAACCTGATAAACAACTTCAGCAAAGTGACTGGATATAAAATTAACTCAAACAAATCAGTAGCCTCTGTATAATCAAGGCATAAATGGGCTGAGAATGAAATTAGAAAAAGAAAAGCCTTCACAATAGTCATAAACAATATACATATAGCCACCAAACCCAGACAATATTGCTGATGCCAAGTGCATGCTGACATAAGCCTGATATACCTGTTTCCTGGAAGACTGTGCCAATACAGAGGTGGACTCTTACAGCCAACCATTGAACTAAGAATGGGGTTCCCATTGGAGGAGTTAGAGAAAGGATTGAAAGAGCTGAAGGGGTTTGCAACCCCATAAGAACAATAATACCAACCAACCAGAGATCCCAGGGCCTAAACCATCATCCAAAGAGTACATAGAGGCAGACCCATATCTTCAGCTGCATATGCAGCAGAGCATGGCTTTGTTTGGCACCAATGCGAGGAGAAGCCCTTGGTCCTGACATGCCTGGGTCCCCCAGTGTGTGACATTATATGTTCATTGTCTCCTTCTGTGTATTCCTAGGAGGCAGTTATCTGTAATACTTGTAAAATCTAATCAGGGGGTGTGGAGAAACATCTTAGCAGTTAAGAGAACTGTTGTTGTTCCAGAGGTCCTGAGTTCAAGTCCCAGCTACACATGGTGATTTACAACTATCTGAAATGGGATCTGATAACCTTTCCTAGTGTGCCTGAAGACAGCTATAGTGTACTCATATAAATAAAAATAAATCTTAAAGAAAAATAAAATAAAATAAAATCTAATCATGTAGTCACATATTCCACTGATGTTTTATGGGTTATTGTAAGCAGTTTCTATAAAAAAACATTTTTATGTATATTTAAGTGATATAACTAATTTAGAATCAACCATAAATTATGACACATAGCTTTACTATAAATGACATTTATGCATTATTAATGGAAATTTTTGGTAAATTTAAATTTGGGAAAAGTTACTTTTAATTTTTTCTATATTGAATATATTTGTATATTTCTGTACATGTGTTTAGGTTTGTAAGTGCAACCACATGTAAAATAATTACAAATTATAGGTAATGTTTTCTCTTCACTGTTGTCATTTTGCATGCATAGTCCAGTAAATGTTGATAAAGGGTTTTTTAAAAACATGATATTCACTCAGACTTCAATCCATAATATAGATTTTCCTACTATACTGATAATTCAAATTAAACATTATTAATATGTTTTGAATATATATGGAGATATAAATACTTATTAATAGAACAAGGAAGTTGGTTACTATGAAGAGACTCTTTGTTTCTTTAGCTTGATTCATTTCTGATGAATTAGTGCTTCATGTTTAAATGAGCTAAATACAAGAATTTTGGAAAACATTCTTAATAATATTAAAACTTTATAATTCTCTTATCTACTACCATAAAATGTAATAGCTGGCAACTCTGTGAGCAGACATTTGTTTCTTTTACTTTATGTTACTTTACAGTGGAGAAGTACTGCACTGGATTGGAAACAGTTGCTTTGAGTATTCTGTTAAAATCTACCAGTGTTGTGAAGAAACCAATACCTATTTTCAACCAACTACACAGCAGTCAATATAAACTATGAGTATTTTTACAAAAATGTCAAAGTATGAGTATGAATTGCTGAATTTCTAAAAGAAATCAAAAGTGAATAAGAAAGAGAAGAAGGAAACTTAAGAACCTGGAGAGATATGGTATTGCCTAGCATGGACAAGGCTGTGAAATTGATATATATATAAAATATGAATATAATTAGATACATAAATAAATATATTTATAAAATATATAAATAAAAATGTAAATATAAAAAGTTATAATCAAAACTTTGAAGCATAGTCAAGGGACAAATACTAAAGATATAACGTCTCCTTACCTTTGGCTTTATATTTGATGAAATTAATACCTGATAAATAATTGAAATATTTTCAACATTGATAGAACAGTACTGTGACTCAGTGAAACTTTTAAATTTCTTTCATTTTCCTGAAATTTTATAAAACACAATCAGAACTCTTCATAGTAGAAATGCTAATTCAAACGTTTTTTAGTTTTGACTGGTAATAAAACTATTTTATTATGTCAGATGTTTACTCACTGCTAATATTTAAACAAGAAAAATAATATGATCTGTTACTAAAAGCAAATGATAATGTAGGTGCTTCTTCATCCTAACCCTTCTAATTTATATTCTTTGAGTACTGTATGAACTTCATTCCATGCACAAGAATAAATTCATTTTCAGATTCTATTGTAGCTAAGTATGGCCTTGTGACTAAATTCTGGCCAATACAGTATAAGGAATTTGTATGGAAATTTGTGAGGATGGCTTATGCCACAGAGTCTGCACGCACTTTGTTTTCTTCATTTATGTTTTCTTTTTCCTATTCTCTGATATAAAAATGCTCTCCTATTGAGTCATGATGAAAAATCAATGTTCTAAAAATATTTCTGTCTGTGTCATGAAGAGTATCGTGACAGAGTGGATACCCATACCCTAATTGAAGAAACTGATTTCTATATTCCTTAAGCCATTGATTTATTTTTGAACATGTGACTAATAAACAGCACACTGCTAGGAATTATAAATCCTCTAATTCTTTAATTGTAGGGTTAGTACATTTATTATAAAAAATGGTAGAAAAAAAAGCACTTCTGCTTTGGCCAGGTATGTCAACCTGTAGAAGTCTGTAACTATCAGTCTGGAAAGTTTGAGGCAAATATATTTACATCAAAAACTGAGCCATAGATAGGAGCTTATAAATAAAAAGAAGGAAATGGATAACCCCCCCCCCAAAAAATATAAGTTCACTGAGAAGAATTAGTTGAAAGGTTCCAGATTCTTCCTACCTTAGTTCATTCTGTGCCATTATACTAAAATCTTGTTAATTACCTTGTTTATAAAGGATAGAAATATACTTAGGCCATGGTTCTATAAATGAAAAATAGGATAAAAGACACTGGATTCTAAAGCAATGCTTTTATAGCTGAAAAGCTTCACATCAGTAGCCTGAGTAGAGATAAAATCAAAGAGAGAACCACTTTCATAATGAATCTGTTTGTGCAATATCATTGTAATCTATTTCATTAATCTATTTATCAGAAAGAACTCTCATGTCCTTGTCACCTTATAAAGACTGTGCCTATCAATATTGGTACTATGACAATTAAATTTCAACACATGTCTTAGAGAGGCTATCCAAAGCCCAGTACTTACTGTTTTAAGAAGCTACTTGATATATTGTCAAGGTAACCAGTGTGGATTAGGAAAATTGGAATAGATAAAGATTTTCACATTAAAGGCCAAGCACTTAGGCTTGTAGGTTGGGTTTAAAGGGATTTTCTGCTAAGGGAATGTAACTGCAAAATTTACTAGGAAAAACAATTTTATAGAGTTATTTGATAGAACTCCTTGTTCCCAAAAATGTGAGACAAAATCATCAACAAGAGGAGATAAATTATAACCCAAAAGAAGCTCAGGACTCTAAAATATATATCCAGCATAGATAAAATCATAAACCATAAATATTGATAAAAGTCTTTCTAAAGGCACAGAACACACTAAGAACAGTAAAAATAAATTTTCAAATTGGGCAAAATCAGGGTTCTGATGGACATGTTTACAAGAGTACCCATCACTCCAACTGAGTCTGGAGTCTTCTCTATCCTTGGGGAATAAGCTTTATGTCCTTACCTTGCTGCTTGCTTTCCCTGTACTTTCCTGTTTTTATTGTAATAATGTATCTGTGCACTATATGAGAAGATACTTAACCACACAGTGAAGGACCCAGAATTTAGAACTGACTCTGGAAGCTGAAGGCTATTTTACCATTTTCATGTGTCTTTTCAGTACTAGCATCTACATCAGAATTCACTGTTCAGTCTTCTCATAGTTATAACTAAGTAATATAGAGTGGAAACTACAAACATAGTATTTAATACCTTTTCTAAATCAGTTTTGTTTCTTTTTATTAGCTTTATTGACTCAGGTAATGAACAGTATTTTTGTGTTTTTATATATCAAAACATACCTTGAAAATGTGAACACTGTAAAGTTAAGAGTCATTTGGACATCTTCCAATGTGTTCTATCTCTTTGTTGTTTGGTGTATGCATGTATATTTGTTTGTGTGTTTAAAAATAACTAAGAGATTAACACTGCTCAAGTTTTAAAGACCACTATAGTGAATTTTACCTATAGGTTTTATGGAAATATGTCTTTTAATTGATCTTTATGATTTGTTCACTTAACCCAGTTAATATTTTATACCTGGTGAACAATATCACTTAATTTTACCCACCCCAATCCCTTTGCAAATTTCATTCTCATATCTAATTCCACTACTCTATCTTAGTGACTTCATAAAGAATACATGATATTTGCCCTCTTATTATTAGGTTATTTTACTTATCTAACTGTCATCCAAGATGAGCAAAGTCATCTCAAATGGCAGAATTGCATTTTCCTTCCCTTCTCCTCCTCTTCTTCCTCTTCCTCCTTCCCATTCTCATATTTAAAGCTTGATATGAGACATCTTTACTTACTTGTTCATTGTGGTTTTGGTCAAAATGTCAAGATACAGGATCAGACCAAGCATCTTTCATTAAATGCATGGATTAAATAAGTATGACAATGCAAACAATGAAATAATATAACTAGCATAATTTATTATTCTCTATTTCAAACTTTTGGTTGGTAAGCAATCACAAGGAGCTCCTACATACTACAATTTAATTTTTTCTTAGAATATAGATCACAAAAATATCATTAGAAAACATATTTACCTATTATATGGTACTTAACATTAATCATATTTAACATGAAGGGAAGTAAAATTTTAATTTTCTCAATAGAATTTTATTTGGTGTTTATTGTTGTTCAGTGAGTAATGTACCGACATTTAACCAATTTGGTTTCAACTTTAACTAATATTAATTAATTGTATCTTATATAGGTATAGTCATATCAAAATGATTTCAAGAAATACACGAAAAATAGTAAAACAAAAAAGGTTTACACACGTAAAGATATAGAAAGATATTGTATTTACGTTCTACAAAGAAATAATGGGATATATATGTATATAAGAGTGATTTTTTTAAGTTGCCCTACGTATTCAAAGAGAAATTATCATATTATCATCTTTAAACAGATATCTACAGGCTGGAGATTCTGAGAAGGTGGGTAATGTTCACTCCAAAATGAGGATTCTGCACATTAAGACCAAAATCAATGAAATTTTCTCTCATGCAGCATGATTCAGAGCCCAAAAGTTCTGGAGTACTACTGGCACAATCTCTACTTATAACAGTAGCAGAAAAATATTTCAGCATGAGAAAACTTTCTTCTTGCATTTATGATTATAACAAGGATGATACAATTGTAAATATGAATGAATGGAGGATCTGGTGTCACCTATGGCTAGCTGCAGCACTCAGGAAAGCTGGTCCCTCACCTAACATGGGCAGCACGCCAAAACTAGCTCTGGGGCTGTGGGAGTGGTAGAGCTGTCCCTGAGGGTATAAGCATGGGAGAGTTACAGTGAGAGCTTGAAAGTGGAAGAGCTGACCTTGCTTCTAGCTCGGGCAGTACTGGAAAGCTGTCTCTGGATGGCCTTTCCTTCAGCCTCCGCTCCAATTTTGTCCCTGCATTTCCTTTAGACAGGGACAATTCTTGGTTAAAAAATTTTAGATGGATGGGCATCCCCATTACTCCCGTGGTTGCCCTGCCTATCTATCGGAGGTGGTATCTTCAGATACTGTCTTCCTGCTGTTGGGTATTTTGGCTAATGTCATCCTGACTGAGTTGTGGGAGCCACTTACATCCCTGGTGTATGGATTTTCTGGTGGTCCCCCACACCCAACATGCAAATTATTTTTATTCATTATCCTGGCCCTCTGCATTTCTCTCCTGTCTCTTCACATAACTGGTCCCCCACCCCACCCGTTTTCCTCCCTTTCCCTCTCTCACCTAGATCTCCCTTTCTTTTCCTGCCATGATTATTGTGTTCTTCCTTTAAATTGAGTTTGAAGCATCCACTCTTGGGCCCTCCTTCTTGATAAGCTTCATATGATCTTTGAGTTGTATTGTGGGTATTCTGAGTTTTGGGGCTAATATCAATTTATCAGGGAATATATACCATGTATGACCCTTTGGGTCCTAGTTCCATCCATTTGTCTACAAAGTTTATGAAGTCATAGTTTTTAATAAATGATTTAATATTCCATTGTATAAATGTATCACATTTCCATTTCCATTCTTCCATTGAGGTATATCTGGAATGTTTCCAGCTTTTGGCTATTATAAATAAGGCTGCTATGAACATAGTGGCACATGTGTCCTTGTTAGTGTTGGAAACTTTTGGCAATACTCGTAGGAGTGGAATAGCTGGATAGTGAGATAAAACAATTTGCAATTTTCTGAGGAACTGCCAGATTGATTTCCGAAATGATTGAACAAGCTTGCAATCCCAACAGCAATGGAGAATTGTTTGTCATCCTCCAAACCCTCACCAGCATCTGCTGTGACCAGAGCTTTGATCTTAGCCATTCTAATTGGTCTCAGGGTTATTTTGATTGCCATTTCCCTGATGACTATGGAAGGTGAACATTTCTTTAGGTATTTCTCAGACATTCAATATTCCTCAGTTGAAAATTTGCTGTACCCCATTTTTAATTGGGCTATTTAGTTTTCTGGAGTCTAACATCTTCAAATCTTTGTTTATTTTAGATCTTAGCCCTCTATCGGGTGTAGGGTTAGAAAAGATATTTTCCCAATCTGTAGGTTGCCATTTTGTCCTATTGATAATGTGCTTTGCCTCAGAAAAGCATTAGACTTTCATGAGATCCCATTTGTGAATTGTTGATCTTAGAGCCTGAGCCATTGGTATTCTGCTCAAGAAATTTCCCCTGTGCCAATGTGTTCAAGGATCATTCCTACTTTCTTTTCTACTAGATTCACAAACCTACAAACACTGTTCTTTAATGTATCTCAATATTAATGGACTCATTTCTCCAATAAAAAGATATAGGCTAGCAAACTATATATGTCAACTCACAACCCAGCATTTTGTTCTGTACAGGAAACACATATCAGTGACAAAGTCAGGCACTTTATTACTAGCAAATGGTCCCAAGAAAAAAGCCATTCTAATATCCAATAAAATAGACATCCAACCAAAAGTTATCAAAAGAGATGAAGAAGGATACTTTATACTCATTAAAGAAAAAAGTCCACCAAGATTAACTCTCAATTGTGAACATCTATACCCCAAATCCACAGCCACCAACACTTGTAAAGAAATGTGACTAAAGCTCAAAGTACCCATTGATCCTCACACAATAATGATGGGAGATTTCAACATCCCACTCTCACCAGTAGACAAATCATAGAAACAGAAACTAAACAGAAACACAGTGAAACTAACAAAATTAATAAACAAAATGGATTTGATACACACACATATATTTACTTCACTCTAAAACAAAAATGTATATACCATCTTCTCAGCACCTCGTGGTATCTTCTCCAACACTGATCAAATAACTGCACACAAAACAAGCCTCAACAGATACAAGAAAAGTGAAATAATCTTATGTATTCTATCAGATAACCAGGGACTTAAACTGGTTATCATTAACAACAAAACAAAAGAAAGCACACATAATCATGGAAACTGAATAACTCTCTACTTAATAATAACTTGGTCAGGAGAAAATAAAGAAGTTAAAGAATATTCAGAATTTAATGAAATTTATGGGACACAATGAAAGCAGGGCTGAGATGAAAATTTATAGCACTGAGTACTTTCATTTAAAAAAAAATTGGAGAATCATAGACTGGCAACTTACCAGCACATTTAAAAATTCTAAAACATAAAGAAGCAAACATACCAAAGAGGGGTATGTGGCAGAAAATAAATTCAGAGCTGAAATCAACCAATTAGAATCCAAAAGAACTATATAAACAGTGAACAAAACTGAAAGCTGGTTCTTTGAGAAAAATCACAAGATAGATAAACCCTTAGCCGACGAAAGGAGGGACCTGGGTGGGATGAGGGAGGGGGGCTAAGGAGGAGGGGAAGGTATAGGGGGAGACAGGAGAGAAGCACAGAGGGTTAGGAAAATGGATGGAAATATGTGACAGGAGCAGGGCGGGGTGACCTATAAAAAGTCCCTGAGACTTGGGATTTGGGAGGCTTCCAGGAATTAATGTGGGTGACTTTAGCCAAAATGCCCAACAGAGGGGAGATGGAATCTTAAGAGTGGACCTTTGATAGTTAGAGTCCCCAGTGGATGCCTGGGGACAGCAACCAGAGTTAAAAAAATTTGACACAGAATTGTTCTTTTCTAAAAGAAATGCAGGGACAAAAGTGGTGCAGAGACTGAAGAATGGCCAACCGATGATCTTCTTAACGTGGGATCCATCCTATGGAAGTCCACTGTTGGACCAAGATCTGCTCATCTCTAAGACCACCAGAGCCAAGATTCGATGCAATCAGCAAGAGGTTTATTCCGGCGTGTCGGGGTTCCTCAGCATTCAAGCAGGAAAAGAAGGCAAAGAAACCTGTCCTACAGTTACATGCTACTTTTACGCACAAGAACTACAAAAGCTACAGGAATAGGGATGAGTACACCAAGGCACACAAGGATTGGTTGGAACCATTTGCCCTTTAACTTCATTGGTCCACATCGTGTTCACATTGTCCTTGGTGCCTGGAGCAATGCTGTGGTTTTGGTCGGTGGAAAGTCCCTGACAGTCCTGACAGTCATGTGACTACCACGAGGACAGGGTGTAACTAGTTCATAAAACCACAAATGGGTGAGGGAAGTATAACTGGTGGAATTTCTTGGTAGGGGAATTTTTCTTAGGGGAGGGATGTAGCTTGTGGAATTTTCCCTTGGTTCCACACCACCAAACCTGACACTATTACTGATGCTATGTTGTGCTTGTAGACTAGAGCCTTGCATGGCTGTATGAAGAGTTGCTCCACAAGCATCTGACTGAGATTGATGGAGATACTTACATCCAACCATTGGACTGAGGTTGGGGACCACTATGGAAGAATTAGAGTAAGGATTGAAGAAACTGAAGGGATGGCAACGTCATAGGAAGATGAAGGGTGTCAACTATCCTAGACCTCTACAAGTTCCCAGAGACTAAGCTATCAACCGAAGAGCATGCAAGGGCTGGTGCAAGGCACCAAGCACATATGTAGCAGAGGACTGCTTTTTCTGGCCTCAGTGGGAAAGGATGTGGCTAATTCTGTACAGCCTTCAGACAGCCTAGAGAAAGGAGTTGTTCAGGTGGAGGAGGGGAGGGGTCACTCTCTCAGAGACTATAAGACCCTGACCTCCAAGTGACTGAGACACCAAGATGCAGATATATGCAGAAGCTTTATTTTCCAGTGTGTAGGGTTGACCTTCAATTAATCCCTCAAGGCAAGTCAGTAGAAGGTGACCCCCAATGGCTGTTACAAACAGTTTTTATACTTTTTAGGGGCAAAGGTTACCTCAGCAAAATTACAGTTCAAACTTATTTGGCTAAGCATATTAACTTTTAAATCTATTGGCTTGTAAGCAGTCAGTACATTCTGAGAATTTTCTACCAAGAATGTTCCTGGGTGTGGAGAATGAAACCTGGTTTAGCCTTGCCCTGAGATGGGTGGGTGTAAGGGTGACAAAAGCCCCTATGGTCCTTTAAGACAAAGGGGGTGTTGAATGGGAAAAAGAACTCTGGTAGGGTTGGACTGGAGAGGGTGACATTTAGCATGTAAATAAGTAAAATAATTCATTAAAAAGAAAGAAAAACAAAAAGAAGTAATCCTTGAAAATCATTAACAAGCAAAATTTATGAAATTCATTTTTATCTAGGCTGAATATGTTTTTGTAAAGAAATCTATAACTAGACATGATAATGCAAATGGTCTATAATAATCACAAATTACTCAAATAAACATAGATAGATAGATAGATAGATAGATAGATAGATAGATAGATAGATAGATAGATAGGACAATTATTTTTTAAAAGCCTACGAGTTTGAAAAATAGCAAGAAAGGGTGTGCAGGAGGTTTTAGAGAATAGAAAGTGAAGGGAGACTTACATAATTATACTGTAATCTCAAAAACAAAAGAAGTAGATGAAACACAGTTTACAGATTTAAGAATATTACTAGTTATGATAATTCCAATTTTCAATAATGTCATTTCTTTGACATGAGTTATTAATGCATATGTTACATGTAAACAAATTTTTGTTTTTTTCAAAGCAGATTTCTCAGAATTTTTTTTGACATTCAACTTTTATTGGTATGAAGAGAAAACAAGTACTAGCTGGAGAAAATGTGGATTGTTTTTGTTATGAAGCAAACTCCTTACACAACTGCCAAGGACCATCCTCAGTCTGAATAGTGGTTCTGGGAGATGCAGATAGTAATGACTAGAAGTCAAATTGTGGTTCCAGGCTGGCTGCCTAGGTTCTGATGGCTTTCCAGATTGCGCTCTCTCTCTCTCTCTCTCTCTCTCTCTCTCTCTCTCTCTCTCTCTCTCTCCCTCCCTCCCTCCCTCCCTCCCTCTCTAGCTCTAGACAGTATTTTAGTTTTTTTCTTGGTATTCTAAAATATCTCTCTCTGCTAATAAAAATTCTAAAAGCTATCTGGATAGCTCATGGATTTTCTGACCAAAGTCACAAAAGCTGCTATAAAAAAGATTATTGGATCTTCTTTGGACCATGTGAGGAATCCAATTTGAAAAATTCTTGAAGAGCTGTTTTATGATCTCCAGAGATCTCCAGACAGCTCAGCTCTCGATAGAGAAAATTCTAAAGAAAAACCTCTATCACTCTCTGCCTCCTCATCTCATGTAGACCAGAAACCCATTTCTTTTTATTTACAGATCAATTATTTATTCCTAGTTCCTTTTTGATTATCTTATGAATCAACATCCTGTGATCCCAGCCTTTTGATTCTTAGGAAACATAGCATACATTTTCTTTTAACGTGGTAAATGAATTCATAGATCTGCCAGCCTCTGTTACACAGATGCTGAACTAGCTGGGTAGGACCCCATACTAAAATTACTATTTGTACGAGAGCTGGTCTTAACCTTGCTATGTCCCACACTGACCTTGAGCTCAGGACTCTGCCTGCTTTTGTATCTTTCTTCCCTTGTGTCTTTCTGAGAAGCTGGCTCATTAATGCACCTGCATTTGTTCCTTTAGATTCATGAAGCCCCTCAAATAATTCATATTATATCCTTATTTTTTGCATACTTAAGAAATAATCTATTTTCAAACTCATGTATTTAGAACTCTTTCCTACAGCCTTAAGGGCTGTCCTGAAGGTCCCAGTGTTTATCAGTTTACTGAGACATAAGCTACACCCTCAACTTCTGAGGTCCTGCTGTCTTAGATTATCATGGAGTCAGAGCATTTCTAGGAGGAATGTGAAATATGTACATTATTACAAAAACAAGCCCTACATCCACAGCAGCCATAGACACTCTTGGAGGCTCACATGGGGCATGGGGGTTGGGGTCTTGTCCCAGGGGCTGGAACCATGTCATTGTTTTCACCAGGGCCACACAGGATTCAGCACTCAACCAGGTTAATTTCCCCTAGGACATGTGTTTCTTTTCATTAGAGTACAAATAGCTTGAAGGCCAGCAGTTTCTCTTCAGGAAAGCCAGTCAAATGTAGATGAATCTAAGATGGCAGACCAAGTGGCCATCAGGCAACCTCAAATTCATTACATTCTCATTTTCACATTCAGCGACATATAAGTCATGACAAAAGCATAGGAACTTAAAAAAATGGCTGTGGTAAGCTCCGGAGATGAGAGCAGAATTTTATGATTCATAATAGGCACCCAGCTTCCCTTCTCTTTGCCTCCCCTAGTTCTTTTGTATCCTATCCTCTCTACCTGTGATTACTCAGCTCTGCTGAGCTCAAGTGTAATTCTGCAAATGAGCTTACCAACTTTCCATTCTTTGTCCACTGAAGAAAATATGTTTTAGAACCTAAACTTAGGCATGGGTTTGCTTTGCAAAAACAAACTGATGCCAGTAAGATCTCCAACTCACTCGAGCATTAGAAGAGGGACACCAAATTTGTTGATAGACTTTTTATGTATTTCTTACCCCTGATATCTCCAGTGATAATCTACATCTTTTTTTTCTGAAATATCACAAACTTATGTTATATTCTCCATTCATTACCTTTAAAAAATTATCTTATGATTTTATTTATTTTTTACTTTTCCACTTCACACCCCACTCACTGTCTCCTTCCCAATCACCCTGTTTTTTTTTATGGTGTGGGAGATATGAACTTGGAAGATTCTAGATCCAAGTCAAGGTATCAATATTATGTTTTATAAAAAAGAGTCAGGATATGATTTATAGAGCCAGGTATGGTAAGTAGGGGATGAAGTGAGAGTTCTATTTTCTTTTGAAAATTAACTAACAATATTAAAAACTATCCAGGGTCCTCTACTACATATATGGAATCTCAACTCAGTCCTATATTTTAGTGTTGTCATATTAAGCTTGTTATAATTTTTACAAAAAATATTATTCCTATCCTGTCTAACAGATATTTTTAAAAATCCTTCCCAGTATAGAAATATAGACCAGTTTTGGGTGTCCAGCTCACACTGTCCATGGTCCAATTCCTGTAAGACTAAGGGCAAGACATAAAACAAGAAAAAAACAAATGAAGAAGTCTTTTTTAAAATTATTCTATTTAAATAAATACCAATGATTGATTGCTATTTTGTGTAATGATTAATAGTGGGCGGTGAGCAATATCTGACTATAAAACTTACCGTCATCAATGAGCCTTTGTGTCAAGATGGGTATTGATGGAGTCAAGAGCCTAGGAACAATAATTATATTAATAAATGAGTTGGGCCAAGAAATTTCATATTAAAAATAAAATATACATATATTTCTGTATATGTATAAGTGATGTTTGATAGTTTGATATAAAAATATGTATGTAAATACATACATTTATAGACATGTGTACACACATACTCCCTGACATATTGTGTGTGTGTTTGAGATACATCACTGAAGTTTTGTTATGTTAAAGTTTCTTTTTTAAATAAGTGAACCTTATCAAATAACATAAGAAATGGTTTGTCTTAGGGTTTTGTTTCTGTGAAGAGACACCATGATCAAGGCAACTTTGAAAGGGACAAACCTGGCTTACAGGCTCAGAAGTTCAGTTCATTATCATAAAGGTGGGAACATGGCAGCATCTAAGCAGACATGACACTGGAGGAGCTGAGAGTTCTCCATCTTGCTCTGAAGGCAAGCAGGAGAAGTCTTCTAGGAGGAAGCTCTCAAAGTCCTATACCTACCGTTACACACTTCCTCCAATAAGGCACACCTACTCCAACAAGGCCACACCTCCAAATAGTGCCACTCTTTGGGCCAAGCATATTCAAACTACCACAGAGTATATTTGCCTAAGCTGAGAAATAACTCAGTTTGTTATGAATACAATTTCTGTTTCATAAATGTGGTTCCAAACCCTATATTCACAAATATAAATGATCTATGGTTATGAAACTGTCCTGGTAAATCAATATGTTTTCTTTATGTAATATTTCTACACTATCTCTTAGTATTTGCCAACTATTAAAAATATCTTATACCTTAACATTGTGTAATTATGCTCCTTTTAGAATTATATCTATATATTATGGTTTCCTGGAGTAAGAAGGGAGAAATAAGGGTTTAAAATATGTGGCAGATTAATTCCCTTGAGGCATCCATCTAATGACAATTTAAAACTAATTTGAGCTTTCTACAATGCTTTATATTTTACTCCTCCAGATTAAAGGGTTCAATTTCACAAGAACATAATAGGCATATCCATGTACATAGAAGCAGAGAAAACCTGATCAACCAATTGTTCCTCCTGAGAGTGAACAGAATTTAATACAGGCGTCTGCAGGCTGATTTTATTGATGACACAGGAATGCACTAATGCTAGTCGGTCACATGAAACAACATGATTCAGGAAAAGTGTTTTTCACTGGGATAAATAGCCTACTTCTGTTGAATAGAAAATCCCACCACAGAAACTTGGCAAAATTTGCTGATAATGCTTCCTCGATTGAAAGGGAGATTTAGCATTGTTTCTCGTCCAGGAGAGGAATGATTAAAATGACTCCCTACCCCAGGTGCTCTGCAGTGCTTCTGACCTTCGTCTACAGCTATGTTTGCAGCTGTTCCTTTAGTTTTACAGGGATAAACACAGCCTTCCTGTGCCTCTGCGAGTGTCATTTCTAGTGGCATGCATTGTAGATGAGTGCTGTCACTTCTCTTGCCATTACAGCTAAATTTTCAGCAACAGATTCCAAAACCTCATCCATAAAAGCTGGATGAGCATCAGGGGAATGAGAAGAGATGGCAGCATTTGTATGTACTGCAATTTTTGAGGATGAATCTGCAGTTTGGTATTTACATTCACATACATTTAAGGAGAGAATATGAACTTGTGAAATATTAATATTGTATCCAATGTCTTATGTCTTTTAAAATAATAAGTATAAGTGTAATGGATTAACTTTGAATCTCAACATTTTTTTTATCGTTGCTAGGACATGAAATTTGAGTGGCCGTTTTAAATTCTCATGGTATTACACTAAAACGTTGTAATATACTTTGTTCCTTATTGCAGTCATAGCATGAAGGAAAGTGAATTAGGAAAAATATTTTAAAATATATAGTTTGTCCATACCGTACATCTGCTAGAATAAGCAAGAACATAATTCTTTTTAATGCTGAACAACAAAATAATTGACAAATACAATGCAGAGTGTATTTTTGTTTTTTAAAATGTTGTTTATCTTTCAGCATTAACTGATCTCATCATCTAGCTTGCTATCTGCCCACAATCTACCTGCCCACCATACATCTGCATCATCTTGTATTTCACAGTGGGTTTTACATTGAAACACACTGGAAGACCGCATGAATGTGTAATGCAGATATAAACTACGTTTATGAAGTGGAGTTTTTATATGTTTTCTATGAGAATAACTATAGTAGCTGTATATTATAAATCTACTAAATGAGAAAATAAATTATTGCAATTCACAAACAAAAAAAATACATTTTTACTTCTAAGGCCTGAAAAAGAAATATTGGAAGAAATTATAAAATAGAACAGGCTATGAATATGATATTACAGAGCATTTTCTTAACCATGTGTTAAGCGCTTGTTTCTATTGGCATCATTCTCCCAAACAAAAACTCTAACAATAGCAGAAAATAGTTTAAAATTTTGAAATGGAACTTTTATAGTTATTGAAGTTTAAAAAAAACTCAGTCAATGCCAAGGGATGGCCAGTAGGGATTTAGTCTCCCAAATTATTTAGAGAATTCATTAAGATCACCTTTGTGTATTATGAAATGTTTCCACTGTACTATTTCCATACTGTGTTTCACCTAATTAGGTTGCTAGCCAAAGATGTTCCATTAAAATCTCCAACCTACTGGGCTGTTGCCAATACAAGAGATTGCTTTCCACAAACTGACACCAGGCCCTACAGCTGAAGTCAACAGCCACATAACTGCTTGTAGACATCCATCTGCCTCCTACATAGAACTTCCCCCCACCCCCAAGGTTCTAGTGTCTGGGATGGAAAGACACTCTGCAGGTTACCAAAAGGGAAAAGGAAACCAACCAAACTTCAAAACCTTTGATGTACTATCTGTCCTGGCTGCATAATATGCTACTGTCAGAGGGCACTGACTTTGTGGAGAAGTCAACTGATGGAGCAGACATTGGACACTACTTGTGTGGCCAAGAACCAGGGTCTAGATAGTGCAGAGACCAAGAGTAAAACAAATTAAAAAAAAAAAAAAAGGTGGATGCATTTTTTCTAATGTGCTCATTTGAACTGAAAATAAAGTTTTCTTTAAGAAAATCGTGTTAGATAAGTATTGAGGCTCCAAAATCATTGCTGGAGATTAATTTTTAGGTATTTTATGCCTTTAGTGATATTCTGAGAATAGTACTCTCTGGAATGGCACAGCATCTACAAAGAAAGTATATTCAAGTAGCGTAACACATGACAGTATAACGGAAAGGAGTATTGTATTTATTCATATCCATTTGGGATTTAGTTTATAAGGTTACACTATAGCAAAGAAGTGTACCCAACATTTCCATCTTTTCTGTTTCTACCAGTTCTAATATTTTATGATTACAGAACAGTTAATTCTACATTCTGGATCTACCAATGTCAACAATAAGTAACAAAGAACCTGAAATCTCTATCTTAAAGTAAGAATGTTAGAGTATTAGCAGTTATTGCTTGAAATTGCTAGCAAGGACAAATGAATTAGAAAGGTCATTGCTATTAGTGAGCAATAATGGATAATTAGTTCATTAGAAATCAAGCAACATTTATAATCTATGAAATAATAACCGCAGCTACAAGTAATGAAAATATATCATTAAAACTGTATTCTATTATAAATTTTAATAAAAGATAACTGAAGCAAGTTTCAATTATTCATGTTATGAATAAATTTCATGATATGTATCCTAAGTTGTAATTTTGAAAAAGTAGTTTTTCCTTACGTGTCTCTGTTTTCTTAGTAGTAACTTTCTTAGAATTTTTTTTTACTTCACCACCAGCCAAATTCCAAATCTCTGTCCCTTATATAATTTTTGACAGGAATTGAGATTTTACTTGAGCTTCAATTACTGTTTCTGAGATTTCGATTTAAAGGAGAAACTTAGCAGAAGCTACTTAAGATGTGAGTTTTGAGTCCACTCATTAGATTATGTGCTTATGCCTGTAGATCTTGTCAATTAAAAGAATGTAGAAATACAACACTGAATTCTCTGGTTCCTCTAAACCTCATGAATTATGTCCATGTACTATTGATAACTTCTACAATAAAAAGTATATTAGAGAAACACAAAGTGATAGGGTTGGAGTTGAGGCATGATCAGAAACCATGTGCTCTGGAGAGCTTATTACAATATCAGTTAAAATATTTTGTGAATTTGTGTGGAGATATTACTGGATTTAGAAAATGTAGAAATTCCTACACTAAAACCAATGAAATAATTACTCAAAATTGCAGTTATGTGCAGAAATATGCAAATAAATAAAGATATCATCTTTAGAAAATTAAGTTTTGAAAAATATTGGCTTAATTTGGCTTATAAAAGTAAGTATGATAAAATATATTAGTAAAGTCTAAGCATTGATAGTATATTATTTTTTTGGGTTCAGTTAAAAAGTGAAGGGCCCAACCTCTAACTGGGGGTTTCTATAGAAACTCATTGTAACCGAGAATACCACCAGAACTTCCAGAGAGCCTAAAGTACATTATTGTCCATGTCTAGGAAGCTTCAGTCTCAGTTAATGCTTTTAGAATTGATGTGACATTTGTCTTCATATATGAAGGAGAACTTGCTATGTTTAGTGTGTATACTTGGGAGTACTTTGAAATGTTAATTATAAGAACTACAGTAAAAAAATAATTGACACTCGTGATTCTCAATCATGAGAATGACAGAGAAACACGGTTCTCTCACATTCCAGCCTGCAAAGTTTCTAATGCCAAAACCAAACATAGAAACATACTGACAAGTAATATTCTATGATGTGAACAGGTGATATTTAAAAATATATATGTATATGCATGTTACATATACATATTCAATAATAATTACTGTTATTAAGAATCCATGAACTTGAGATTAATGGAGAGGAATTCATCGGTGGGTTTGGAAGGAGGAAACAGAAGGGAGAAATATAATCATATTTTAACCTCAAAAATTAAATTAAATTTAGATTAAATCAACATCATCAGGAGGAAAAGGCCATCTCTGTAGCTGTGAACCTGTGCTACTGCTCAATCAACACATAGGAAATAGTTAATGTTTATTAGTGTTGAGGTTTAATAAGGATTTGAAAATGACTTTAGTAGAATGATTAAATAATGAATTATTTTGATAAACATGAAAACTCAAAGAGAAAATGCAGAATGTTGTTTGGTCAGTTTTGATTAAAGAAGATTTCTATTACATAGACCAATAGACTAGAAATGTTTCCCTTCATAAATAAATAGAAATAAGTAGACTCCAGAGACTCAAATTCCCATTCTAAATCCTTAGATTTAGGATAAATCTATTCTAGAATAAGTAAGAGCTGTGATACTGGAACGAGCAGGTGGATGGAAAGAACATTTAAATTGAGGTGATACAATCAAGATAAAATTTACAAATCAACCAGAAACAAAAAATACAGGAAGAGAAGTATTTCAGTTAAGTCAAAGTGTAGACTATCGACATGTAGGATTATAAAGTATTGAATAAAATGTTGATGCTCTCTGTACAATTTGTAGTGGAGTAAAACAATAGGCTTACCCTCATTTATTCTAAAATCAGTGTAAAAATTATAAGCTGAAGCTACTGACTGTCTTCCAACATCAAGGCTGTATGGCACAGGAATTGAATTTAGCACCAAGATGGACAAATTTGCTACCTCGAAATGACCTAGAGCCGTCTTTTTTATTTTATTTGTCTTTTGCTTTGTTAGGTTTAGAGACATGTTTTTTTCTTGCCATTTAAAGCAAATGGATACATAAAAACATTGAAATAAATAAAATGTCTGAAAAATGAAATTTTCAGCTTCTATTAACAGAACATGGTATAATAATATGATGATACTGGACACAGAAAGCAGTTTATTATCAGGTGTTTAATGTGTTCCAGTTTTTAACACATAAAAAATGATCAGATCTGTGTAAAATAGCTCTGATTAAAAAAGTCCAGTTATACTGAAAAGATGTTAGCCAGCTTTAGGATTGGCAAACATGGCCCTGGTAGACCTTGTCCTTCTTCCCTATTCACTCTGCTTTGCTAAAAATCACTAGATTACATTACTAAAACTAGCCCTCAAGGTTCATTCCCTGACTTGGCTACTTTCTCCTCAAGGGGCTGATTACCAGGTCTAACAACCAAAGAATTGAATTCCAGCAGTCAAAAGACTCCTGTGACTCACCTAATTAGAATGCCTTTAATTAGGCATTAATTTTAGTTAATTAAACACCTCATTTTAACTCAGAGTTCCCCTTTTTCCTTTATAAACTGAAATTTGCTTATGTGTCTGATTTGTCTCCTCTCTATGAGGGCAGTCATCCTCAGTGGGACAAATATCCCTTCATCCCTACTCTCATGTTTCCTTCCCTTTCTCCCCAAACGTTTATCTCCTACCACTGCCTCTTATCTCCTGCCCTTTGTTTCTGTGGGTCAAATAAATCTCCTTTGTACTAAGAACTTATCTTATGGTGTCCTGAGCCAACACAGTCCCTTTCACATAGAAATCCATTCTTAAATAGTAGTGATAGGGAAAAAAATGAAATTTCCACCAGATTTTGAAAAGCATCATGGCACACGATGACAGTATGAAGACACGATATGCTAATAAACTGCTTCTCACTGAGAAGTATTAAATTCACTGTTAGGAAAATATAGTATTTATTACAAATGGTGAACCCTGAAAACATCCACGTAATCAACATGATATGTATGCATATATTCAGGTATAAGTATGTAGCAGCAGTTAATGTGGCTATGAATTTGAATGGACAAAATGGGGGTTTGAGGGAGGAAAAGGAGTCTTATGTAATTAAAGAAAGCAAAATCAGTGACCTGAAGAGAATCATGATATGATCCTGATTAGCTTTAAGAGAAATATTTGTGCTAAAATTATTTGTTCTACCTATCAGGTTCAGTGCACCACACAAAAAAATGTTTTTCTAGTTTATGTTTTTAAATAAAATTGAATTATATGATTTCTGGTCCTTCCTAGTTTTCTATCCATCCTCTTCAACATAACCTTCTCCTAATTCCTTGCTCAAATTGAAGGAAGCTTCTTTTTACTTAATGCTATTATATACATACATACATACATACATACATACATACATGCATACATATATACATACATGTGTTATACATTATGTTTTGTGTGAATGAGAACAAAAATAACATAAATACAACATGTAGATTATATTTTGTTCTTTGTGTGTTTATGATTTTAGACTGACTAATTCATATTGAATGATCAATAAGGGGCTCAAACACAGGAAAGGTTCATTCTATAACCAATATTAGTTGTTAATAAATCTTTTTCTATGGATGGAATTCCATTAAAATCTTCCCCACTCCATGTTAGCATGGCTGCAGACATTTCTATTGTTCTGGTCTTGTTTATTCAGCCATTTCTAAGGCAGTCTGTTTCACACAATATTCATGGTGTTCTTTCTCTTACAATCTTTCTGTGTCCTCTTTAGCAAAGTTACCCCAGCCATAGATTTATATATAAATAATGATATAATAATAATGTAGATATATTTATTAGTGTTAGGTCCCCCACTGCTAGTTGACTGCATTATCCCCATGTTTTAGTTTTCTGTGATGAACTTCATTTTAAAGAGGAATTTCTTTAATTAGGAGTGTTAGCTGCATTCACCTGTCTCTATAATGCTAAGATGTAGAGCGTAATAAGGAGCTATATAGATCATATTTTTATTCTGAAGATTCATTACATAAGTGTTGTGTTAAATTATTTTGTTTTAACACTATGTCACTGAACTCAACAATTCAGTTATGGGATTTCTTCAATAAATTTCTCAGGATTGAAAGTTGTACATAGAAAGCTAACCTCTGAATAAATTATTTTAACTATACCAATTTATGTCTTTTTAAATATTGAGCCCTCAGACTCAATATTTTATTCTCGAATTCTCTTATAGTCTCTTATATTCTCTTCTTTCAGCTCAATATATTTTCACTATTCACACTCAACATATTTCAATTCCAGTATATTTACTTACTGCTCACAAATTACTTAGTTACCTCTTTCTTCACATTTAAGCAAGCTTTTATTCTCACTTACACTCTCTTTTTCCTGAACTGTTCATTTTCTCTAGATTCAAGGTTCTCTGACACTCTAATTGCCTTCCCTTGTGCAACAATGATCATTCTCAATGTTGGTATATTTCTGTGACTTGGTTCTCTCAAAATAGAAAAAAATATGGCAATTTAATTTAAATTTTCATAAGTTATTGCATTAAGAGAAAAGGGCAAGAACACAGTCTGAATTCCTTTCCTTCAGAAGAGATGGTAATAGAGTTTCCTGGAACTGAGGCAGAGGAAAGTCAGTTCATCTGAGGTTTCAAAGAAAAAGTAAACCTCCACTCTTCATGGCAGGAGGTATAATGTTAACTGGGAGAGAGCTGCCCTGTAGAGTAAAGTTGCTACTCTCTCACAAAGAAATGGAGAAATGGAAGTGCTACCTTTCTTGATAATTATGTATCAAATGATGATTCACAGGGCCTTGAAAAATGGCAATTGCAGATCATAAAACTAGCCAAAAGCTTTTAACAAAATCTGCATCTCAATGGCATAAAATAAAATTTATACTTCTATGTTTCTTAAGGAATACTTTGAGAGAAAGTTGGGAGGCTACCTAAGGCATGGAAGGAACTGTCAGAAGTTTTCTTAGACCTAGGGGAATGTTAAAGCCAATTCTCTGTATGAAGTATTTTGATTTGGAGTTTGTGTATTCTATTGTCTTCACTGGTTTCCTGTCTGTGTATGATTTCATCATCAGTGGTCTACTGAATCCCTGCTCTTCAACTCTAGTCCAACACCCTCCTGTTTACTTTAAACCTGTCCAGTTAATTATCCAATTTTTATATTCCCTTTTGTTTTCAAGACACCTCCATGTTGGTGAACTCTTGACTCAACTCATAACTTAACATTTGCAGTCTCTCACATGTTACAGTTGCAGACTGACTACCGTGTCTATACTATGAATTGATAGGCTCAAACCTGGAGCTTTCTGCATGTGGGAAATAATTCTACCAACAGAGTTACATATAATTTCTGACTCAAACCCCATATTAAAAAGGATATCTCATAATGTAAGCAAAAACATTTCTTTTCCCTTTAAATGGAATTAATTATTAAATTCTGAATGTTATGTCCCAATTACCTCACAGAAACTCTCCCTAGAATTTGCAGTTTTATAGAACACTTAGTCTATGCGGAAACTGTCCTGCCTGTCTTCAATGCCTCTAACATATTCTGAACATTCACTCTTTCTCCCCTCAAGCCATTCCTTGAGCAGAGAAAACTAAACAATGCAAAACTGTTACACATTCTTATTTCTTAGATTGCCTCAAGTACATCCATTAATAGTAAATGTTCATAAAGTTCTGCAATACTCTCATGCCTTTTGAAGACAGAATTTGGGTGCATTTCATGACATGTGTCAACTGGCTCTGCTCCAGCTCCTTGTCCTTGTTTTGGATTTTTATCTGTCTTCAGTATGTCGTGATTTATCACTCCATCCACATCTTTTTAATTCTCTTCTTTAGAGGGCAGTGTGCTCTCAGTTAGCATCTTACCTCCTACAATTTTCAACTGACCTCCATGTTGTCTCACCATGCCAAGTAAAATGCTAAGGTTCTTGAAAAATAATGATTTCATCCACAAAATTGATGTTCTTTTTCTTCTGGGTTGCTTTCACTTTCTTCCTTCTGTAATCATCATGAGGCTTCAGGTGCTGTGCCTGATTAACTGCAGCATTCATAAGACTGAATCTAGAATCAAAGTTGCACACTGATCTTTGAGTTTCAAGGACCAAACTATGAAATAAAGGCAGTGTTTGACAAATATGAACAAACTATAGTGAAACAAGTCGCATATTTTTAACTCATAGCAAAAATGTTCAAAAACACATATCCACACATATAAACATATACACATTTATATATACTCAACTCTAATATACTTAATAATCTTTAATAAGTAAGCATGCATTCTTATTTCAAATAACTGAATCATTTTGAGCATATGTATATTTGTTCAAAATAATAATTCATCTTGAAATAATATATAAACTTTTATAATATATTGGATTTCAGAGATGTCAAACAATCACATCATATAATATTGATTTTCATCTTCACTTACATCAGAATTTTGTACACATATTACCTCTCATTCAGAATGTGAAATACAAGAATCCTAGGGTTGTTGTCAAATTTACAGCAGTATTAATAAATATTTATGAGCCTATAGATCTTCCTCAAGATACTCTTTGACAACTTCCAAGAGAATCGAGACTTTGTCAAAACGTCAAGCATCATGTGAATGATAGTTCTGAAAGACTCGTGTAAAGATGCCGTGTGGCATATGGAAGAAGTTATTAAATACTACATGTTGATGAAGATTCTGGTGTTAGTATGTTATTAGTGATAATACTTACAGTAGTCATTCAGGATCTCACCATAATACTTGAACCTGCAATGTTGCCACATGAACATGCATAACATGATTTAGAACACTATAACCAAAACTCAAAATAAATTCAAGATGTACTTATTGAATCAATAAACAATGAGCATTGTATTCTGAGACCACTTAAACATCTAGTCCATCATGTCCCTAGAACTTAAGTCAAAGTCTACAGAAGAAATAAAATTTTGGTCACACTGATAAAAAAGCCCACCAAAAAAGTTCTAACCTTCTGCATTTTATCAAACCCTTATTTTTAAGATGGAAAGGAGAAAACACAGAGATTTTTTTAAAATCAAATAAATATGTAGAATAACACTTTATTAATCATTCAAAATTTAGAATAATGAAGTCCAAAAGGTATGTGTTATATGAAACGTATTCTAACTCCTCTTGGTGATATTTGATTGAAGGTTCTGAAAAAGTATCTCATATCATAGAGCAAATTAGTAGGTTACTGATTAGCAGTAAGAGAATGTAACTAATGATACATAAAATGTCAACAATTTAAAAATACATAGTAAATAAAAATATTTCAAATAACAAATGATAGAATTATATCAATTACTAGGATATTAGACTTCTATATATTTAGGTTATTGACAGAGTATAAAGATTATTTAATCAAAATAATGTGAAAAAAGTAAATGTGAGTTAGTTTGAAAAAGAAAAATATAAAACAACATACAAAGCCTTCGACATACAGACAAAATGTGAGTGTGTGTGTGTGTGTGTGTGTGTGTATGTGATTTTAAGAACTTTTAAATATATAAATGTTAGAATATAAACCAAGCTTAATGGTTACTTTAGACTCTATACAGATTGTCTTAGTTTGAATTTCTATTCTTTTTATTTTATTTTATTTTTTTAATTAACTTGAGTATTTCTTATTTACATTTCGAATGTTGTTCCCTTTCCCGGTTTCCGGGCAAACATCCCCCTAATCTCCCCTCCCCTTCTTTATGGGTGTTCCCTTCCCCACCCTCTCCCCATTGCCGCCCTCCCCCCAACAATCACGTTCACTGGGGGGTTCAGTCTTAGCAGGACCTAGGGCTTCCCCTTCCACTGGTGCTCTTACTAGGCTATTCATTGCTACCTATGAGGTTGGACCCCAGGGTAAGTCCATCTATAGTCTTTGGGAAGTGGCTTAGTCCCTGGAAGCTCTGGTTGCTTGACATTGTTGTACATATGGGGTCTCGAGCCCCTCAAGCTCTTCCAGTTCTTTCTCTGATTCCTTCAACGGGAGTCCTGTTCTAAGTTCAGTGGTTTACTGCTGGCATTCGCCTCTGTATTTGCTGTATTCTGGCTGTGTCTCTCAGAAGAGATCTACATCCGGCTCCTGTCGGCCCACACTTCTTTGCTTCATCCATCTTGTCTAATTGGGTGGCTGTATATTTATGGGCCACATGTGGGGCAGGCTCTGAATGGGTGTTCCTTCAGTCTCTGTTTTAATCTTCACCTCTCTATTCCCTGCCAAGGATATTCTTGTTCCCCCTTTTAAAGAAGGGTAGAAGCATTCACGTTTGACCATTTTTCTTGAGTTTCATGTGTTCCAGGCATTTGGGGTAATTCAAGCCTTTGGGCTAATAGCCACTTATCAATGAGTGCATACCATGTGTGTTTTTCTGTAATTGGGTTACCTCACTCAGGATGATATTTTCCAGTTCCAACCATTTGTCTATGAATTTCATAAAGTCATTGTTTTTGATAGCTGAGTAATATTCCATTGTGTAGATGTACCACATTTCTGTATCCATTCCTCTGTTGAAGGGCATCTGGGTTCTTTCCAGTTTCTGGCTATTATAAATAAGGCTGCTATGAACATAGTGGAGCACGTGTCTTTTTTATATGTTGGGACATCTTTTGGGTATATGCCCAAGAGAGGTATAGCTGGATCCTCAGGTAGTTCAATGTCCAATTTTCTGAGGAACCTCCAGACTGATTTCCAGAATGGTTGTACCAGTCTGCAATCCCACCAACAATGGAGGAGTGTTCCTCTTTCTCCACATCCTCGCCAGCATAGAATTTCTATTCTTATGATGAATTGCTATGACTAAAAGAAAATGAGTTAAGAAAGTATTTATTTTAGCTTCAACTTTGACATCATAGTAAATTTTCATAGGAGGGCAGGTCAGAAACTTGAGTCAGGAACATTGATGCAGGAGCGGGTGCAGAGGCCAGGTAGGAATGCTGATTTGTAGGTTATTACTCATGGCTTGCTTATGCTTCTTTCTTACATCACCCAAGAGCATTAGTTCGTGCCTGACACTTCCCACAGTGAGCTAAACCTTCCCACATCCATCAAGAATGTGCATTCCAGCCCAATGTTGTGAATATTTTCACATCTGAAGTTTTCAAAGTCTAGTTTTTGTCAAATTGACATAAAAGCACCATATAAGATCAAATGAAATCATCATACATTTATGAGGATCTACTGTTTTTGGAGCAGTTTGAATCACACAACAAAACGTAGCGGGACATTAAGGGGAATGAGCTAACACATATTTGCTGATTGTACACATGGATTGTTGTCACGTCAGCATCACTTGTGACCTTATTACATTTCTTCTCATCAGTGAGCCTGTATCCACCCAGCAGCTCCCTAAGTTCATAATGATATCTGGCTAAATTTTATTCTTATATTCCTTGGTTTTAACAAAATACACGATTATGTTTATTTACTATTATGATTTCATATAAAATACTATCATTGTCCTTAGGAAAAATATTCTGTCCTTCCCATACTCCTTTTATAGTAACCTGTCTCTTATTGTCTCTGTCGCTTAGTCTTAGTATGTTTGGAATAAGAATTGACTTAGTTTTTTTTTTCACTTAGTAATACACACTCATGCTTTCTTTATATCAGGAAGACATAGATTATAGTTGGGGAGTACTTTAAGAGGGTGGTGCAAATGCATATCTATTTCTGTGAGACATTCCACAATGTTAGAAAATGGGGAGGATGTTAAAGACAGTCTGGGTTAGCCATAAACTTTCTGAATTAATGTCTGCATCCCATCTTAGGATTTTTTGTTTAACTCCCGTTAGCATAAATTTTATCAAGCTGACCTTTAAAAACTCTACAATACTCATTGGAATTATTCTTACAAACCGTCAATGTATTTTCATCATATGATTTTAATAGAAAAGAAAATATAAGTATCTTTTATAGCCACTACTCAGATTCTTGACCTGAAACATTATCTTCTGTGGAGAGAAATCTGAACAGAGTCAAGATGACAAAGAAAATACTTTTTAGCTCTTGTTGAATTGTTTATGCAATTTACTTAGAAGCTTTATTATTTTAACTGCCTACATGTGTATACGTATATGTATATTAGTTATTTATGAATGTACATATGTATGTATATATGTAAATAAATTATCTGGTTACTTATTTAATATGTATATCTGTATATCTATTTATTATCTATCATTTATTTATATTTTGTATATAAATTCTATATATTCATCTGGCTGTATGAAAGCTACAGCAACCATGGGTAATGAGTTCTTTAAAAATGCACACTGGAAATGTCAAAAAAAAAACCCTGAACTTCCATACAGGGCTATCTATATAGTTTTCTTATAATTTAACAGGGTGTGCTTCCATAGAGAAAATACCAAGGTCTCAACCAATAGTCTATATCATCACAAAAATATCTCAAATGACTTTTAAAATCATCTGGTATAGAATATGATTATTCATTTAAAAGCTAGTTTAGGAAGACACATCTTTTTAATTATTAATCATTCCATTTGTTTACATCTCAAAGGTTATCCCACTTCCTGGTTGCCCCTCCACAAGCCCCCATCCCACAACCTCTTTCTCTTCCCTCATTTTTCCCTCTATGAGAGTGCTTCCCTACCCACCACTGTCTCCTACCCCACACCTCCAGTATTTTCCTATACTAGGGCATCAAAATTCCACAGGATCAAGAGTCTCCCCCCATTGATGTTGAGGCCATCCTCTGCTTCATATGTATCTAAAGCCATGAATTTCTCCTGGTTGGTTGTCTAATCCTGGGGAGCACTGGGTGGTCACTCCAGCTGATATTGTTCTTCCTATGGAGTTTCAACTTCTCCAGTTCTTCCACCAGCTCCACAACGAGTTTCCCTGAGCTCAATCTGATGGTGGGCTCCAGGCATCCATGTCTGCATTGGTCAGTTACTGGCTGAACCTCCCAAGTAACAGCAATACCAGGTTCCTGTTAGCAAGTGCTTCTTGGCAAAGGCAACAGTGTATCGTTTGGTATCTGCAGACAGGATGAATCCCCAGGTAGGTCAGTCCCCAGATGACCCTTTATTCAGTCTCTGCTCCATTTTTTGCCCCTGTTCTTACTTTGGACAGGAACATTTCTGAGTTAAAAGAAAACTGAGATGGGAGTATGGCCCCATTCCTAGACAGGGATCATGGCTGTTTACTGGAGGTGGTATCTACAGATTTGATCTCCCCTTCTCTGCTAAAATCATCTCCATTGGGTCCTCAGAGCCTCTCATTTGCCTGGAGTCTGGGACCCTCCAGTGGTTGTCCCCAATTCCGCATCCCCCAATTCTTATCACCCTGTACAAAGCTCAAGATCAAGTGGCACAAAGACCTCCACATAAAACCAGATATGTTGAATCTAGTAGAAGAAAACACGGAAAAGAGCCTGGAAAACATGGGCACAAGGGAAAATTTGCTGAACAGAACAACAATGGGTTATGCTCTAAGATCAAAAAATCAACAAATGGGATCTCATAAAATTGAAAAGAATAAGGTGTACACTTTAATCATATATCTTTTAAAACCATTATTGTAAATTCTGACTTGTCTGTTAATTTGTAATGATTTACTCAACCCATCTACCAAATAGTTACACCATGAAATAATAAGACAATAGAAAAGGATCAAAATTACTTAAGCTTTTGGCTACACACACACACACACACACACACACACACACACACACACACACACACACACAGTGGTCATGTCTTTACACTTATAGTCTTTACAACACTTTGTGTGTGTGTGTGTGTGTGTGTCTGTGTGTGTGTCTGTGTCTGTGTGTGTGTGCTGAGTGTGTGTGTTTGAACAAGTGCAGAAGAAATGTAGAGTTAGGACAGAAATTTTATTTAGAACAATAGAAAAATCACTGAAATTCTCCTTTTCTCCTCTGTTATCATTCTACAAAATAATGACACTAACATAAAAATAGCAAAGGTTATATATCATAAAGCCTTTTATGGTCCAGGTCTTCATTTGTGGGAACTGAAGGAAGGACTACAGTGGTAGTTTATTGGAGATTTTTAGAGTCTACTGGGAGATCTACAATCAAGGACAAGACATACCCTGCATGCATGGCAAGGAAGTGCAGCTTTGGATAGATTAGGTAACTGAATGGAGGAAAATGCCAGAACAGGGTAGATCCCTGGTTTTGTTAGCCATTTCATATGCTAACTCTACCTCCAAATTCCATTCTTCATGTACATATTGTGTGTATTTATAAAAGAAGCAGCTGTTTATTTTTTTTTTAATTTCTGTATGCTCTTTCTGATTATGCTTATGGATTGCTGTTTTAATTTGAATCTGAAATGCTCCCTGCACTTCGCATGGAAAGATTCTGTTGACTGCTTGGAGTACTGTATTGAGAAGTCCTGGAAACTTTGGGTATTTGGACTTGGTTTTCAAAAACAGATGACCAAGATAAGGCTTTTGAACACTATAATGAGACCCTAGCACCTATATCAGTTGCAGTGTCCTGGTCAGTAATGTGAGTAGTATTGCCTGCTGGTTCCAGCCTAATGAATGGAGCCATTCCGCCCTGTCCTCCCATTCCTAATGAACTGCAAGTTTATGAAAGTGTGATCCAAATCTTAAGTTGCTTTTGTCAGGAATTTTATTTCAGCAATCAAGAGTATCAATTCATTTGCTTGCATTTTTCAGATTAAGGTAAAGTAAACCATCCTACTGCATCTCAAAAAAAGCCCTGTTGTGAGCTATAAACTACAATCTTCCACAGAAACAGTGTAGGGCATAAGACAGGAATTGTGAAAGGGTGAGTTATCATCAAAATCTATTTCAAGAGCAATTTTAGCTCAGTGTCTTAAACAGTGAAATATTGAAGACCTTTTCTTATGAAGCCTTTGAAAATGCTAAGTAAATCATCCCAGCAACACGTGCAATAATTAACAATTAAATATGGAACTATTTTGTAATGACTAAATAATGTGTGCACTGGGAGTAGAGACAGAGAAAATGATCTGCAAAACTTATACATTGCTAGCAATCCTAAAAGTAACTTGAAGACATATAAGAAAAAAATCTCTACAGCATGTCAGAAGTTAAGGGAGAAATAACCACAGACTAAGACACCAATAAAATAAATGAACACAGCTTAATAAAGGATATGAATGAAATTAAGTGACTTCATCTTCCTTCTTTCTCCTTCCCACCTCCCTTACTTCCTTCCTTTTATTCATTCTTCTTTCCTTCTTTTCATTAACTTCTTTAACTTACACTCTGAATCTCAAACTAATATCCCGCAAACTTTTATTCCTTCTTCTATATACTCTGAATTTAGGTTTTACCTAAATCCTCATGATATTGTTTTGGGCACACCTGCAAGATGATAGAACCTAACTGAATGATGTGTGGTGTGTTGGAAATACCAGCAGCCACAGCTCTAACACAATACATTAGCTGTCACTCACTGTGAGATGATATGATTTCCTTGACCTCCAACATTTTGCTCTAGAAAAAAAATATTGTATGTGGAAAATTCAAACATTTTGAGAATGATTTATAATTTTATAGAATTTTTCATTATGCACCGTAGTTAAAAGCAAAATATCAACAGGATGAACTAATCCAACTACCAACATTTCATATAAAATATTTAAACAACCCTATAAATTTTAATTGTTTCTTACATAAGATATCTTATCAGGAATGAAAATATAACTATTGTGATATTCTCAATGATAAATTTAAAAGTTCCGACCTAGTCAGTTGGTGCCGATTTTTTGTGTTTTGTTCTCTAGAACATCAACTTATGATTTAAAAATATCTCTGATAGCATGCTGTATCATGTCATGTGTATTTAAAAGACAGGAGCCTGACATAGCTGTCTCAGGAGAGGCTCTGCCAGAGCCTGACAAATACAGAGTTGAATGCTCACAGCCAACTATTGGACTGAGTTTGAGGACCCCAATGGAGGAGTTAGAGAAAGGACTGAAAGAGTTGAATGGATTTTCATAAGCATAAGAAGAACAATACCAACCAACCAGAACCCCCAGAGCTCCCAGGGACTAAGTCACTAACCAAAGAGTACACACGGACAGACTCATGACTCTGGTCACATATGTAGCAGAGGATGGCCTTGTCCAGCATCAATGGGAGGAGAGGCCCTTGGTCCTGTGAAAGCCCGATGTCCCAGTGTAAGGGAAAGCCTGGGCAGAGAGGCGGGAGGAAGTGGGTGCATAGGTTGGGGAGCACCGTCCTGGAGGCAGGGGGTAGGGGATGGGATGGGGGTTTCCAGAGGAGAAACCAGGAAAGGAGATAATATTTGAAATATAAATAAAGTACCCAATAAAAAAATTCCTACAATCCTTTTATAGATTTCTCAAGTATATTCTAATACATAAATACTACATATATTTCAATATACATATAAACTGCTCTTTGTCACTTTAATTCTTGACTATTTCATTGACTTTTCTCTTTCTAAAGATTGTACAACATTTTTCTGAATTTATAAAAGTGGAAAAGCAAAAGTAAAACTAAGATCAAGGTTATTAGGGAGATGAATGTAAGTAAACTGTCGTCTTTGGAACTTGATATTCTGATAGCTGTTCATTCGATACAGTTTTTATATATAATTAATGTAAATACTGTCTAATGTAATGTGATGTTTGAATGACAGCTAGAGATACATTTCAATAAAATAGGGAAAATTGAATGCAATTTTTTACTAACACAAAGAAAACCCTCAATATTTTACCTTGAAGCATACAGTTAACAGGAAAATGCTTCAACAAAACCACAGAAAACAAGTGATGTTATTACACATATAATTTCTTTAAGTAGCGAAGAAAACTATTGTATTTATCATTTATGATTTGTAATGCTTTGATGACTTAATGGCAGAAAACCACTGATTGTAAATTTGTGAAATGTGAGGAGATAAATGTGCCATTGACCAGTATTTCAGTACTGATTTTCCACCTTACTAATGTAGAACATAGTCTATAAAGTTTAAAAACTCATTAAAGTTTCTATGTGCCAGATGGCACACTGTAAGAAAGTTTGAAGTACACAGCAATTAAAACTATTGAATATATACCAGCATAGCAGGCAGTTTGTTATATATAAAGAATAAGAATGTCCCAAATGTGGGAACATAGTGTCCATCTGTGGAAGCTGAGTATGAAGACACATAAATATTGCTTGACAAAATTCACATTCTAAATCCTGAAATTAATGAGACTTTTAGCTAATCGTCAAGGACAAGAAGGAAAAACTACATTTCTTTCCTTTTTATTAAATTATTTTATTTATTTACATTTCAAAAGGTGTCCCCATTTCTGGTCTCCTGTTCCCAAGTTCTTCACCCCACTCCCCCTCCCCCTTCCTTGAGATAGGGTGCTTCCCCTCTCCAGCACTTCAGCTCTACCAGCATCCTAGGGGCATCAAGTTCCACAGGATTAAGCACATCCTCTCCCACAGAGGTCAGAAAAGGCAGTCCTCTGCTACACATGTGTCCAGGACCCCATAACACGTGTTATGTCCAGTTCTTAATAACCCCAGGAGACCATAAGATATCACAAAGCTGATGCAAGCACACTTGAGGCTTTTGCTTGAGTTTGAACCCAGAACTTAACCCTCTCTGCTCAACAGGTTAAGAATATGATGCTCTACTACAACTCCTTCTAGAAGCCACAATTACTCTTATACCTAAACCACATAAAGACCCAACAAAGAAAAGAACTTCAGACCAATTTCCCTTATGAACATCGGCAAAAAATACTCAACAAAATTCTGGCAAACCGAATCCAAGAGCACATCAAAACAATCATCCACCATGATCAAGTAGGCTTCATCCAGGCATGCAGGATGGTTTTAATATCTGGAAAACCATCAACGTGATCCATTTATAAACAAACTGAAAGAACAAAAACCACATGATCATTTCATTAGATGCTGAAAGCATTTGACAAAAATTCAACACCCCTTCATGATAAAAGTCCTGGAAAGAATAGAATCCAAGGCCCATACCTAAACATAGTAAAAGCCATATACAGCAAACCAGTGGCTAACATTAAACTAAATGGAGAGAAACTTGAAGCAATCCCACTAAAATCAGGGACTAGACAAGGCTGCCCACTCTCTCCCTACTTATTCAATATAGTTCTTGAAGTTCTAGCCAGAGCAATCAGACAACAAAAGGAGGTCAAGGGGATACAGATCGGAAAAGAAGAAGTCAAAATATCACTATTTGCAGATGATATGATAGTATATCTAAGTGATCCCAAAAGTTCCACCAGAGAACTACTAAAGCTGATAAACAACTTCAGCAAAGTGGCTGGGTATAAAATTAACTCAAATAAATCAGTAGCCTTCCTCTACACAAAAGAGAAACAAGCCGAGAAAGAAATTAGGGAAACGACACCCTTCATAATAGACCCAAATAATATAAAGTACCTCGGTGTGACTATAACCAAGCAAGTAAAAAGATTTGTACAACAAGAACTTCAAGACTCTGAAGAAATTGAAGAAGACCTCAGAAGATGGAAAAGATCTCCATGCTCATGGATTGGCAGGATTAATATAGTAAAATGGCCATTTTACCAAAAGCGATCTACAGATTCAATGCAATCCCCATCAAAATACCAATCCAATTCTTCAAAGAGTTAGACAGAACAATTTGCAAATTCATCTGGAATAACAAAAAACCCAGGATAGCTAAAACTATCCTCAACAATAAAAAAGGACTTCAGGGGAATCACTATCCCTGAACTCAAGCAGTATTACAGAGCAATAATGATAAAAACTGCATGGTATTGGTACAGAGACAGACAGATAGACCAATGGAATGGGAATTGAAGACCCAGAAATGAACCCCACACCTATGGTCACTTGATTTTTGACAAAGGAGCCAAAACCATCCAATGGAAAAAAAGATAGCATTTTCAGCAAATGGTGCTGGTTCAACTGGAGGTCAACATGTAGAAGAATGCAGATCGATCCATGCTTATCACCCTGTACAAAGCTTAAGTCCAAGTGGATCAAGGACCTCCACATCAAACCAGACACACTCAAACTAATAGAAGAAAAACTAGGGAAGCATCTGGAACACATGGGCACTGGAAAAAATTTCCTGAACAAAACACCAATGGCTTATGCTCTAAGATCAAGAATCGACAAATGGGATCTCATAAAACTACAAAGCTTCTGTAAGGCAAAGGACACTGTAGTTAGGACAAAATGGCAACCAACAGATTGGGAAAAGATCTTTACCAATCTTACAACAGATAGAGGCCTTATATCCAAAATATACAAAGAACTCAAGAAGTTAGACAAGAGGGGAAACAAATAACCTATTAAAAAATGGGGTTCAGAGCTAAACAAAGAATTCACAGCTGAGGAATGCCGAATGGCTGAGAAACACCTAAAAAATGTTCAACATCTTTAGTCATCAGGAAATGCAAATCAAAAACAACCTGAGATTTCACCTCACACCAGTGAGAATGGCTAAGATCAAAACTCAGGTGACAGCAAATGCTGACGAGGATGGAGAAAGAGGAACACTCCTCCATTGTTGGTGGGATTGCAGACTGGTACAACCATTCTGGAAATCAGTCTGGAGGTTCCTCAGAAAATTGGACATTGAACTGCCTGAGGATCCAGCTATACCTCTCTTGGGCATATACCCAAAAAGATGCCCCAACATATAAAAAGACCGTGCTCCACTATGTTCATCGCAGCCTTATTTATAATAGCCAGAAACTGGAAAGAACCCAGATGCCCTTCAACAGAGGAATGGATACAGAAAATGTGGTACATCTACACAATGGAATATTACTCAGCTATCAAAAAACAACGACTTTATGAAATTCAGGCAAATGGTTGGAACTGGAAAATATCATCTGAGTGAGCTAACCTAATCACAGAAAGACATACATGGTATGCACTCACTGATAAGTGGCTATTAGCCCAAATGCTTGAATTACCTAGATGCCTAGAACAAATGAAACTCAAAGCGGATGATCAAAATGTGAAGGCTTCACTCCTTCTTTAAAAGGGGAATAAGAATACCTTGGCAGGGAATAGAGAGGCAAAGATTAAAACAGAGACTGAAGGAACACCCATTCAGAGCCTGCCCCACATGTGGCCCATACATATACAGCCACCCAATTAGACAAGATGGATGAAGCAAAGAAGTGCAGACCGACAGGAGCCGGATGTAGATCGATCCTGAGAGACACAGCCAGAATACAGCAAATACAGAGGCGAATGCCAGCAGCAAACCACTGAACTGAGAACGGGACCCCCGTTGAAGGAATCAGAGAAAGAACTGGAAGAGCTTGAAGGGGCTTGAGACCCCATATGTACAACAATGCCAAGCAACCAGAGCTTCCAGGGACTAAGCCACTACCTAAAGACTATACATGGACTGACCCTGGACTCTGACCTCATAGTTAGCAATGAATATCCTAATAAGAGCACCAGTGGAAGGGGAAGCCCTGGGTCCTGCTAAGACTGAACCCACAGTGAACTAGACTGTTGGGGGGGAGGGAAGGCAATGGGGGGGGTGGGGGGAACACCCATAAGGAATGGGGGAGGAAGGGGGATGTTTGCCCGAAACCGGGGAAAGGAATAACACTCAAATGTACATAAGAAATACTCAAGTTTAAAAAAAAAAAAAAAAAAAAACTTTGTTATTACAAGAATAACAGGAGAATTCATATCATTGTCCTAACTGGTTAAATGTCTCTGCAAACAATATGTTTATACTTCGGTAATTCCATGGCTTAAAAAAAGAATGTGTTAGGACCCATGCGAGAGGGTGTGTCTGTAATAGTTTTCTGGGGTTATTGGGTCTGGTTCCCACTCCTCTCTTTCTCTACATTCAGTGATGTAGATGCATGTGCCCTTCAACTTAGCCAAGCACATTGCCCTGGTAATCTAAGATTTGCAGTGTGGTGGTCAAAATGATCATATTTATGGTGTTTCCCTGAATGGATGGCATTCCCAGAACACTGCTCTACTAGAGTAATCTCTCTGTCTCTTGCACGATGAAGTCCAGATGCAATAATCCATACCACATTTTTATTGTTTTATTCATTGTCTTAAATAATTACTATGAAGAAAAAGTACTCACAGAAAATACCACCCCAAGCCTAGTCTTTATCCCTTAGCCATATCTTGCAGGAACCTGAGCTTGCCCTGGGGTACTCATTTGGCTTTAGCCATAGAAGCCCTTTGCAGCCACATTGCATTTTGGTGGCCAGTGTCTCTTTGCTTTGTCCCCTTGCTTTTGTAAAAGGGCTCAGTGATTTTTTTCACTTTCTTAGAAACCCGCATTTTGCCTGCACCCAAGTTCAACATTTTAAATTTATGTTTTGCATGACTGAACTTGCACTTCCTGCATTAAATACAATATTAAGCACATTAATTTATGCAGTTAAAAAAAAGAATATGATGCTCTGGTGTAGGGGATAAGGGCTTCTATAAAGAAAATGCATAAGCTGGGGTTTTCAAGCCTTGGCATCACATGATTGGATAAGGGGTAAAGGAATGCTATCCTTCAAACAGATGACATTAGTTCAAACTGCAGGTAGGGGCCAAACATCTGAACTTTTTTTTTTTTTTTTTTAGTTTTACTTTGTTGGGTATTATACCTATTTACATTTCAAATGTTATTCCGTCTACCCTCTCTCCCATATGCCTGCCTCACTCCCCTTGCTTCTCTGAGGATGCTCCCTTTCCCACCAACCTACTCCTACCTCCAACTCAGCAACCACTCAACATTCTGGCATTAGCTTACATTTGGGAAACGAGCCTTCACAGGACCAAGGGCTTTTCCTCCTATTGATGCTGAACAATGCCATCCTCTGCTACACATGTGGATCGATCATGGGTTCCTCCACATGTACTCATTGGTTGGTGGTTTAGTCCCTGGCAACTCAGGGCGGGGGGGGGGTGTTGCTTGGTTGATATTGTTGTTCTTTCTATGATGTTGCAAACCTCTTCAGCTCTTTCAGTCTTTTCTCTAACTCCTTCATTGGGGTCCCCTTGTACAGTCCAATGGTTAGCTGCAAGTATCCTCATCTGTACCACAGAGCCTCTTAGAGAACACCCATATCTGGCTCCTGTCAAGAAGCACTTCTTGGCATCTGCAATAGTGACTGGATTTGATGGCTGCATATGACCTTTTCTTCAGTTCCTGCTCCACTGTCTGTCCTTGTATTTTCCCCTGTATTTTGTTCTCCCTTCTAACAAGGAGTGAAACATCCACATTTTGGTCTTCGTTCTTCTTGAGCTTCATATGATCTGTGATTTTTTTATTAGATATTGAAGATTATAGGCTAATATACATTTATCAGTGAGTGCATACCATGTGTGTTCTTTTGGGACAGGGTTACCTCACTCAGGATATTTTTTACTTCCATCCATTTGCCTATGAATTTAATACAGTCATTGTTTCTAATAGCTGAGTAGTACTCCATTGTGTAAATGTACCACATTTTATGTATCTAGTTCTCTGTTGAAGGACATCTGGGTTCTTTGCAGCTTCTAGCTATTATAAATAAGGCTGCTATGAACATAGTGGAGCATGTGTCCTTGTTATATATTGAAGCATCTTTTGGGTGTATTCCCAGGAGTGGTATAGCTGGATCCTCAGGTAGTACTGTGTCCAATTTTCTGAGCAACTGCGACTGATTATCAGAGTGGTAGTTCCAGCCTGCATTCCCTCCAAAAATGGAGACATGTTCTCCTATTTCTCCACATCGTTACCAGCATCTACAGTCATCTGAGGGGATTTATTTATTTATTTGTGTGTGTGTGTGTGTGTGTGTGTGTGTGTGTGCATGACTTGCACCCTATGTGACATTAGAAGTCTTTATAGCATGAACTTCTATTGAGTTTGGTGCAAATATATTCTTCCAAGCTACTTTTCAATAAAGACATTTTTGTCCAATTTAAGAGGAGCTTCAATGCATACACACACACACACACACACACACACACACACACACACACACACATGCACACACACTATCACCATCACCACATATGTGCCCAATCTGTATACATGCATGATGGATGGAAGGTTGTCATGATTTTAATCCCTCCTATCTCACCCTCATTTTCAATATATTACTGAAAGTTATATTCTAGTAGTCATATTGGCAGTCATTTATTTTCCAACATTAGACAGATTTGTTCAAGTATTTTCATATAAATAGTGCAATAACCTGATTAGATTTCACAGGCCATTCTGTGTCCCTAAAATGCTTGGTAAGAGTTCTTTGTTAATAAAATGTTTGACTGCTTCCTCTTCTCTACATAGTGTCCAGGGGGTGCTGGAACTGAATGCAGAAGACTTTCACAAGAGGTGCTGATACTTTAGATCATGACTGAGGAATATGCCGGACCTGAGGGTGGTGTTCACTGACACAGAGTACCTGTGTCTAAACTATCATTGTCTTTGGGGAAAGTTGAAGTATTTACTGTCTTAACAGATCCTCTTGATGTGCCCAGAATAAAATGAATTTGGAAATTGAATTTTCAGAGCACTGAACTTTGTCCTACTCTAATTTCTATCTTTTTAAAAATTCTTTGCCATTTCTTTCTTTTTTTATTCAATCATTTTTATTTACTTACATTTCAAATGTTATCCCCTTTCCTCGTTTCCCATCCTAAACTCCCTATCACATCTCCTGCCCCTTTTTCTATGAGGGTGTTTCCCCACCCATTCATCAAAACCTTTGTACCTCCTCGTCTTGACATTCCCCTACACTGGGGGGGGGGGGTGTCAATCCTTGGCAGGGCCAAGGGTTTCCCCTCCCCTTGGTGCCCAACAAGGACATTCTCTACTAAATTTGCAGCTGAAGCCATGGGTCTGTCCATGTGTACTCTTTGGATGGTGGTTTAGGGCCTGGGAGCTCTGGCTTTTAGGTATTATTGTTTTTATGGGGTTGAAAACCCCTTCAGGTCCTTCAATCCTTTCTCTAACTCCTCCAATAGGGACCCCATGCTCAGCTTAATGGTTGGCTGTGAGCATTTGCCACTATATTTGTCTAGCAGAGCCCCTCAAGACAGCTATATCAGGCTCCTGTCAGCATGTACATCTTTGTATCAGCAATATTGTTTAGTCTTGGTGGTTTTATGTATATGGGCTATATCCCAGGTGGGGCAGTCTCTGGATAGCATTTCCATAAGTCTCTGCTCCAAACTTTGTCTTTGAATTTCCTCATATAAATATTTTTGTTCCAGATTCTCTGAAGGGCTGAGCATCTACACTTTGGTCTTCTTGGGCTCCATGTTTTCTGTGAATCTTATGTTGAGTAATCCAATTGTTTGAGCTAATATCCACTTATCAGTGAGGGCACAACATGTGTGTTATTTGGTGATTGGGTTACCTCACTTACAATGATATTTTCTACTTCCATCCATTTGTCTAAGAATTTCATGAAGTCATTGTTTTTAATAGCTGAGTAGTACTCCATTGTGTAAATGTACCACATTTTCTGTATCCATTCCTCTGTGGAGGGACTTCTGCATTGTTTCCAGCTTCTGACTATCATAAATAAGGCTGCTATGAACATAGTGGAGAATGTGTCCTTGTTATATGTTGGAGCATCTTTTTGGTATGTACCCAGGAATGGTATAGCTGGGTCCTCAGGTAGTAAGTGGTCCAATTTTCAGAACAACCAATAGACGGATTTCCAGAGTGGTTGTACCAGCTTGCAATTCCAACTACAATGGAGGAGTGTTTCTCTTTCTCCACATCATTGCCAGCATCTGTTATCAACTGCTTTTAATTTTAGCCATTCTGACTGGTGTGAGGTGGTATCTCAGGGTTGTTTTGATTTGCATTTCCTTGATGACTAAGGATATTGAACATTTCTTTAGGTGCTTCTCAATCATTTGATATTCCTCAGTTGAGAATTCTGTTTAGCTCTATACCCTGTTTATAGTAGGGTTATTTGACTCTCTGTAGCCTAACTTCTTGAGTTATTTATATATATATTGGATATTCGTCCTCTATCTGATGTAGGATTGATAAAGATCTTTTCCCAATCTGTTGGTTGCTGTTTTGACCTAATGACAGTGCCCTTGGCCTTACAGAATCTTTTCAATTTTATGAAGATCCATTTGTCGATTCTTGATCTTAGAACATAAGCTATTGGTGTTCTGTTCAGGAAAATTTCCCCAGTACCCATTCTTTAGAGAATCTTCCCCACTTTTTCTTTTAATAGTTTGAGTATATCTGGTTTTATGTAGAGGTCCTTGTTCCATATTGTTATATGAGCTTTGTATAGTGTGAAAAGAAGGGATCAATTTGTATTCTTCTATATGCTGACTGCCTGTTGAACCAGCACCATTTGTTGAACATGCTATCTTTTTTCCACTGGATGGTTTTAGCTCCTTTCTTAGATATCAATTGACCATAGGTGTGTAGGTTAATTTCTGGTTCTTCAATTCTGTTCCATTGATCTACACACCTAGAAGCTTTGCAATTTTATGAGGTCTCATTTGTCAATTCTTGATCTTAGAGCATAAGCCATTGGTGTTCTGTTTAGGAAAATTTCCTGTGTCTATGTGTTCAAGGCTCTTCCTTACTTTCTCTTCTATTAGTTTCAGTGCATCTGGTTTTATGTGGAGTTCTTTGATCCACTTGGACTTGAGCTTCATATAGGGAGATAAGAATGAGTCAATTTGCATTCTTCTACATGTTTCCCTTCTGCCCTCCAGTTGAACCAGCAAGATTTGTTGAAAATGATGTCTTTTTTCCATTGGATAGCTTTATTTTGTTTTGACCTGGAAAGAAATGACTCATTCAATGATCAATGACCAGTGCATTCTTACAAGCTGGCCACAGCTGGTAAGCCTGTTTTTCACTTCAGGGACTGCTTGGTTTTCTCTTTCCCATAACTTAAGGGTGGGGAGAGTGTCTTATCACTTCAAGGACATGAATTTTTCTTTTTCAAGGACAAGAGACAGCTGCATCAGGATGTGGAGAAGTGCTGGTTGCTAAACTTGGCATAGTGGTTACTGCAGGGAGGAAGTGCTGGATGCCTTGGTCTCTTCCTATCCTCCTTTGGTTTGTCTTTAGTCTCTGGGAGCTCTGAGGGTTCCAGGCTAGTTGATACTGTTGTTTTTCCTATGGGGTTTGCAGTTCCTCAACTCCTTCACCCTTCCCCTAACTCTTTCCACATGGGTCCCTGACCAATCCAATAGTTGGCTGCAAGTACCTGCATTTTTTCCATCAGTTCCTGGTAGAGACTTTCAGAGAGGACCCATGCCAGGCTCCTCTCTGCAAGCACAGTATGGCATTAGCAATAAGTTCTAGGTTTGAAGTGTGGTCAAGAAATGGATCCCAATTGGGCTGGTCACTTTGTAGCCTTTCTTTAAGTCTCTGCTTCATTATTGCCACTGAATTTTCACACAGGAACAACTCTGGAGATGGAATAATTTGAAGATGGTTGGGTGGCTTTCGTCACAATTGGGGGCTTGCGTGTTTATCTATTGGAGTTGGACTCTTCAGGTACCATGTCCTCACTCTTGGGCATTTCATCTAATATCATCCCCATTGTGTCCTGGTAGGCTCACACATCTCTCTGGGACTTTCTAGATGTTCCCCTCCCCAACTCCACTTTTCCACTCACTCCCTGTAGCTGCATATTTCCAATCATTGTCCTTGCCCTCTGGGCATCTCTCCTGTCTGTCCCATATCTGATCCTGCCCAGTCTCTCTACCTCCCTCCATTTGCCCCCTCTCCTCTCTAACACATATTCCTCACTTTTTCTGTCACCCATGATCATTTTGTTCCCCACTAAGTGGGTTTGATGTATCCACACTGGGGCCTTCCTTCTTGTTAAACTTCCTATGGTCTGTGAGTTGTATCATGAGTATTCTGAACTTTTTGGCTAATATCCTCTTATCAGTGAGTACTTACAAGGTATATCCTCTTGGGTCTGAGTTACCACAATCAGCATAATATTTTCTACTTCAACACATTTGCCTGCAAGATTCATGACACCCTCCTTTTTAATAGCTGTATAGTATTCCATTGTGTAAATGTACCATATTTTTTGTATCCATTGTTTTGTTGAGGGACATCTGAGTCGTTTCTAGTTTCTGGCTATTACAAATAAAACTGCTATGAACATAGTAGAACATGTGCTTTTGTGCTATGGTAGATTTTTGGGTATATTCCCATGAGCAGTATAGCTGGGTCTTCAGATAGAACTATTTTCAATTTTCTGAAGAACCACCAGATTAATTTCAAGAGTGGCTTTACCAGTTTGAATCCCACCAGGAATAGATGAGTGTCCTCTTCCTCCACAATCTTGCCGGAAGGTAATGAGATTTTGATCTTAGTCTTTCTGATTGATATAAGGTAGAATCTCATGGTTTTTTGCATTTGCATTTCCCTGATGACCAAGTTTGTAGAATATTTCTTTAACAGCTTCTCAATCAAGATTCCTCTGCTGAGAATTCTCTATTAAGCTCTGCATCCCACTTTTTAATTTTTTTGAGTCTAAATTCATGAGTTTTTAGTATATTTTGGATATTAGCCCTCTATCAGATGTAGACTAGTGAAGATCTTTTCCCAGTTTGAAGGTTGTCAAAATTGAATTTCAAATGGAAAAAGCATAGAAAGACAAAGACACCAAGTATTTAAAAATATATACTTTTAGGTACCAATCAGTTGATTTTCAAAGGAATGAAAATCCCTTTTAAAAGTGATAGTTTCACATGTTTTTCAAGGGACTGTGTATTTTACAGTTGGAACATATCCAAAATATGAAATTGCATTTTACTAAGTTTCTTGAAATTGCATTTTAATACATATCTTATAATTGAGATTTTGTATCTTAAGAATAATTCACCCATGTCTAAATATTCTAAATTTACTAAAACCAGTGTCTTTGGAAATATGGCAATCAGAGAAGATCTCAGGTTAGCTAATTATGAAATGTTGCTCTTCCGGAAGTCCAAGATCCAATTATTCACCTTATACATTCTTCATTTTATACTTAAGTTAATGACAAAATTAGCCAAAATTCAGAATATATTCAATTGCTTTAAATATTCTCATTTTACTTTAAATAGTGTTTGAGAGTAATGTTCTCCTTTACTTTAGATGCAACTGAATTAATGTGAAAGAAAAAAAAACCTTTTTTAAATAAAAAATGATTTAATGAAGGGATGAAAAATGTTAACTGTTGAACTATATTTAATAGACATTAGTTTATGTTATGCATGACCTAATATATTTGGTAGAAAATACCCATGTTACTAATTTAATAATTGCACATTAAAAGAAGAAAAAAAACAAACTTGCAGTCATTAATGTATTGACATAAAGTCAGAGATTTGGAGAGTAAAAAAAGCAAAAGTTAGATCCTATGTTAAACTTTGAAAAAATTGAATGATTTCTATTGTGTGGTTTTTCCTCTCTCTCTCTCTCTTTCTCTCTCTCTCTCTCTCTCTCTCTGTAGACTAATAATCTAATGTTGAATCTTTAATAAAAACTTTGGTCTATCCCATTTTTGAAAAAGCTATGACATGTGCTTTCATTAAACAACAGCTTTAGTTTAAATTTTAAACTTATTAAACACCAAGGATATAATTTTCCTAGGAAACAAGAATTCACACAAAAATGACTTTAGTGTGTCAAACCTTCAGCATGTGCTGATGTAAAAAGTTATGCAGCAAACTGAGAGTTAGAGCTAATTAGGGAAGTATGACAGTCTTATTATATATGTCAAATGCTATCACTCTTCTGTACGTTGAAGATAAAGACCAGAACACTCATGATGAACCTGTTTTGTAAAATTAAATATAACTATTATTTATAAGTGATATAATTTTTAGGAATATTTATCAAGGTGTTTCAAAATTTTATACTGATAAAAGATTCATAAAACATAGTTGCTACTAATTGAATGCATGTCAGTTTCATAATAAATTATCTAATTATTAGCAGAAACCTTGAGGTTAATTTTTTTGAAATCAGTGACTCTTATTATAAGACTGTTTTAGTGCAAAATCTGACTTGTGGATTTTTTGGTTTGTTGTACTTTTGTTATTTATTTTGTTATCCTTAAAAGAACTAACTCAGGCCAGCCTGAGACAGGATCCTTGTGGTCTAAATCTGTGCCCTGAGCTGGCCTATACCACAGCCCTAGGACACAATACCTGCCTTATCCATATATATATAAAATCACAACAGTCTTTATTTTCCAAATCTGTCCTTAATATTACTCTTCTTTCACACTCTTCCAGAACAGGCAGCATCAAAGTTATCTTTCACATTGCTCATTCACATTTCCTTTAGTTTTTTAGTCTTTTTCTTTCTTTTCTCGATCCTGCCACCTCACTTTCTCTACTGAGTTTGATGCCTATGACCCAGAAAGTTTATTACTGTTGATAATCTCTTCTTCAATACAGAACACTGCTGTAAATCAACCATGAAAAGCGTGTTGAATTCTCTCCAGCATCCTCTGGACTTTTGCTTTGTATTAAATGAGTGAATACTTAGTTATATTGCTCTCGTCGTATGACTTGATGTGATGTTTGCTTCATAAATACTTATTGCATCAATTCTGAATTTACTTCAACCATAATAACGGTAATTGTTGATATTCATCAACAAAATTGTTAATTATATTTGCTTAATATCCTGCTAAAATGTTCTTTAATTTTTAAGTAAAATATTACAAAGATTAAAACTTTCATCTCTGAAGAGCTTTTTTTTTTATAAATAGTAAATAAGTGGAGTAGACTCTGGACCCACTGGATTGTGATGAATAGAGCCGTATCCTAAGCATTAATGAAATGTACTGGAATGTCTCTCAATGATGATAATGATAATGTTAAGCTTTGAGTTACCTTTCATTGTTATCTATGCTATTGTAAATTTTGAAAATCCATGAATAATATTTAAACATAGACATCATGCAGTTTCCAGTATATGGTCAGTGAATAACTCAAATATAAACTAAAAGTATTTTTAACATTTAAAATAATATATTGAGAGGAAATTCAATGGATAATTATGTTAAATATTGTTTGGTCTGAGTGACAGCACAACATTTCCATAACCGCTAATTATTTCATCCTGATTATTTATTCAGTGATTGTTGCTTTTCTTTATTTATTCAGAAGAAT